>NC_140945.1:6148466-6258466 GCF_014529385.1 Adiantum capillus-veneris
TAGGAAGTATGAATCCTGTAATCTTCTCCCGAGATAGACTGAAAGTGGGTCGCCACTCTGCTCTTCCTACAAAGTAAATTACCTATCTATCTTTAGCCAAACCCCAATCGGGGTGACCCCCATCGCCTAATACCCCTGCCTGATTTTTCCGCCAGTCAAATATGTTGGTTGATACTATCGCAATCTATGTATCATTCTCGCTTTCAATAGAATTGGGATATAGATTGATCATCTGTTGACAAGTGGAATAATTCACTTTGAAAGAGTTGACAAATCATAAACTATAGCTACAACTTATTCCTTTATCGCATGATGCAGGCAAAATAGAAGTAGACAAAATGGACGGAAGAACAAAAGGGAGGTAGAAATAAATCCAACGATAAAATCAAAGCATTTATTACGCAATTTTAGGAAATAATAATGATGAATTCCCGCCCCACATGGATCCAAGTAGAGTTCATAAGAGGATCACGTACATTTGTAAATTTGTGTTGGGATGAGCAAGCTCGAGGAGGCAGAGAGGATAAACGCGGAATTAAATGACCTCCTCGTGAATATGGGCGAAGAAGCGGAAACGAAAAAGCAAAAACTCCTGAGGCAAATTGAGGAGTTGAAAGGATAGCAAGTAGGAGAACAAGAGGGCACAGGGCCAACAACCAATGAGGGCATTGATTTAGAAAATGTGGCAGATCCAGTGGACACGCCTATGTAGGAGGAAATCCTAGAAGGATCCTCACAAGAGCCACAGGATCTAACACAGGAAGAGGAAGAAAAGTTGCGTAAAGCAATAGAGGTGGAGCTCAGAGAGACAACAAAGGACGCTTTAGAGTGGGAGCAGAGGGTTTTCAAGTCCATGACCATCCAGAAGATTGACGCCAGCAACCTCAGGCGCGAGTAGCTTCAACCCTCTCTCCCATATCCATTGCTGAAATATGAGGCAGCCACCATCAACAAGCGGATAAGAGAAGAGCCGACCATACCACTTTACAATGCAGATGCCTCACAACTAGAAGGGGTCAGGCTAATTGTTGATTCTCAACCAAAGTGGAGGAAGTCCTGGCTCACAAAGTACCCACAATACCTAATCCACTTGGTAGATGCACCGAAAATATCAGAGACAACCTCCGCTTTTGTCCTCTACCAAGGATCAGGACATGGAAAGCGCAAGAAATCTTGCAAAGGAGCCAACCCACTTGGCTGAATTACCCTAAGCTACCGGGCTTGAAGGCATGTGAGAGAATAAGTGTCCAATACATGCTGAAAACCCTAACGAGCACCATCAAGTTGTTCACTGGCTCACCTGACCTTACATGCAATATGATCAAGAAAATCTGCAAAACCCTTTTAGCAGTGTTTGAGACTTTCAAGCCAGGCCAGGTGACCGACAACATCTTTTTCTTCCAGGATACTTACAGATGCGCTTATGATCTGTCTGGTCAGCCTTCCAAGGAGGTGATACATGCAATGTATCAGAGGATAATGTTTCTACCATCCTATCACCTCCAGGCCTTTGAAGAAGCATTCTACACAAGCTTATTCACAATAAACACATATATTTTTGGCCCAAAAATGATGAATCTACATGCAAGATATGAATCACTGATCAAGATGCGAGAAACGATACGATGAAGAAGCGGATCAGCGGCCATGTCGGGGATGACATGAGCAAGGAGGGGGGGAGTGTTAGAAGCTGGACACACCCCACGGCAACTAACTACTCGGAAGATTATTGTTTTTGTAATTATTCATTCATTGAGGAAAACCTGATTTTTCACCTTGTAAATATTAGGACTTACAGAAGTTTCCAGATTGTATCCCAGTTTTGATAGTTAGATTGAGTAGATGGTTGATTTTGGAACTTTAGGGTTTGAGAATTGTAAGGTATATATACCACTTTTTGACCTTAATGAAAAACCTTTTTGTCATTTTTAAAGAGAAGTTTTGAAGTCTGTGAGTGAGCGTACTGTGTACGAGAGAGAGTGTGAGATACATCTTGACGCTACGTGTGCACCGGTGGTCGGAATCGAGTGCGGAGAAGTGCAACGTGTTGCCCCCGACGAGAGCTACGCGCCGATACCTACATTGCGCACGTACGGTCCGGTTTTGCGAGCTCCTTCTACGAGCTTCATCTGGTGTTTGGGTGAGCATACGTTGTCTGATTTTGCAGTGCAGCATATCCACGCGTTCACATTGAGTAGAACTACACATTAGGCACTTTAGATTTCGAAAACAAATACCTACATATTTCGGCCAGACATCCTACGTGATTTTGCACCGAGTGTTTTCGGTTGGGGTTTTGGTTCATAGACCTCAGGGAGAGCGACCTATTGGTATTAGTAGGGTCTCCTTCAAGTTCTATGGTGTTTCGAGATTGTTTAATGGGTGTTCGACTCTAGGAAGTGTTGTAGGAATTTTCCTCTTATGCACTCTTGAAGGTTGTGACTTAGACAATTGGTAGAGACCTCTGTAGGAATTAGTTAGGAGTCGGTCGAGTGTAGGTTGACACCTTATGCTTGCTTCCACGCGCCTGCGGATCGAGCTTCGTCCTTAGCGGACATTATATGTTAGGTGGGTTCTCGCTGTGCTGACGTCCGTCGCGGCGTATCCGTCCAACAATAAGCCTTTGTTTCCTTCCAAAACTGATAGCCATGGGGCTCTTGTTTGCTCAGGCTCATTAAAAACTTGTACACACGTGAGAAACATTCTGTAAATTTTATATAACATGGCATAGGAGAGATCTGGTAGACTCTTGAAGAAAGACATGGCACCCATTAGGGTTTTCACCATGTATTCCTCTGTCGCTTGGCCTCTCTCTGGAGTTGGCAGCCTGGGGAAGTTAAGCCCGGTTGGCCTCTTCTTTTGTAGTGCTTCATGCACTTGCCATGTCCTTACTCTGGGTACAGGACAGAAGGTTGGATCTCTTTGAAGGACTGCAGGTGCTCTTGTGAACAGAATCAGGTATCTTGAATTCTTACTCAGCTAGCTTAACCTCCACTTTGGGTGGTCTTTATCTGCGCCATCTTCTTGCATATCTTTGTACAACCTCTCTTTTACCTGTAATAATTCCACTTTGATGAGAGGGTATGGCAAGGATTGTTGATGCCATTGAGCATTGATCTGATTGGGAGTGAGTTGAGTGACGTTGACAGAGTGCAAAACTCTCAACTCCCAATCCATTGCGGCTTTCCACTGCTCATCCACCCCTAGGGTGATCTTCTCCTTCAATATGTCTTCTTCAGCACTGTGTCTGCAACTATGATATTGATTTGAAAATCCTCATCACCACTCGGCTCTGTTGTGGATTGTGTCTCAAACTCAGCAAACGAGACTGAGGGTATGTCTATCTGTGGCGGCTCTGGAGTGTCGCCTCTTCTTGCGTGTCTGGTTTTCCATCTCTAAGGAGTTGATTAATTTGCTTGAGTTCTGCTATCTCCTTTAGGAGCTCCTCTTCTCTCTAAACCCACATCAGTGCCAGATCCCTGCGCTGTGATTGTTTTAGCTTTAATTCCAATTCAAGGTCTTTGTTTTTTCTTCTCGAGTACCTTGTACACTTCGTCAGTTCTTTTGATCGTGGCCACGGTTGGATTTTCTCTTATTTGCCGTAAGAAAATTTCTTGATCAGTTATCTGCTATTCAAAGTATTGGAGAGAAGCATTGGCAACATCTAATTGCATCTGAATTTTTTGAGCTGATAGAGATGTCATAAGAAGTTCATTCATAACTTCTATCAGATGCTCATCTTTTGCTTTGCAGACATCAGATAATTTGGTGAGTAATTCACTAAATTCCTCCATTTCTTTTTCTTGCCTATCTCTGGCTAACTGATGTTGTTTAGCTTCTACCTTCATCTCTTGCACCTGCCTTTGAAGATTGATGATGATAGTCATCCTCTCTTCTAACTCTCCTTGGAGAGCGTCGATCACCATCTCAAGTTCCTTTGCCTTTGTGCTACACTTCAGTGCTGCAGAACAGAGTCTCTTCATCATTTCTTGCATCTGCCGTGCATATTCATTGACTTGGACTATTACATTCTTGTTTTACTGCCACTCCTCCTGTTGTGCCAGTTGAGATGTGCCCGTAGTCTCATATGTGGCTTCCTGTTGCGTCGTAGCTGTTGGTGGTTCTTGTGTGGAGGTAGATGATCGGTCTTCTTCTTGTTCATCCTAAGGCTTTGATGCCTCGGTAGTTTCTGGTTGAGTAGAAGTAGAGGGTGTTGGCTCAGACCTTGCTATCTCTTCAGGTTCCAGACTTTCTTCCTTCTCTGGCTCAGCTTCTTTCTCTTGTGCAGTGGTAGGCTCTTTCTTGGGATCTGCTTCTTTATCAGCCTCTTTTGCAGATTCACTTGCCTTTTTCTCTTCAGGCTTTGGAGTATCTTTGGAGGCCTTCTTCTATTCCGGCTTGGCTTCTTTTTCTTTTTGTCTGTCGAAGTGGTTAGCTTCTTGTGCAAATTCTGTTTCTTTGGTGGACTCAAAATCTTTCTCTTTCTCAGGCTCTGCTTCTTTATTGGTGTCTTTGCTTGTAGGTGATGGTGGTGGGCTAGGCATGGGATGGTCCTGTTGTTCTATAGGCGGTGAGGTGGGTCGTGGAGATCCATAACTTTGTTCTCGAGATTTTTCTCTAGCCGTCTCCTCGGCTTGTCTTTGATCTTCCGCCTCTTTGGCTTTCTTAGCCGCTTCTTCTGCCTCCTTGAGCTTTAGAGATTCATCCTCTTGGTACATTCTTTCTAAACGCTCTATCGGATCATCCGTCTCTTTCTTGTGTGATGCTTCCCTGGGGGCCACCTGCGAGTGGAGAACTTTGATAAAACCCCTATATACAACTCATATTAGGGAATATGACCCCCTTTTCTACGCTTATACGAAAATCAATGTAGAAAACTATCATACCCCTATCTTACATATAAATTTAGGTCTCACATGATCTAACTGAGTAAAACTAGTCAAAGAGCATGCAACGTAGTGATTGGACACGTACTAAGGAACCATTTCTATAGATAACTAGATGTACCCTCAATGTGTTTTAATTTGACTTTTAAATATGTGCCCCTTCAGCCTGCACTCTAGCTACTTGTCCAATTTTGACCCATCTAAATTACTCAAAAAACATGGTTATAAAGTTGTGTTAGGTTCTCCATGTAAATTTGCATCTATACAAACTCTTTATAGCTTCCATCCCTCAACAAATGAACTATAATAAGAAAACAAGAAATTGATACAAAGCAGTGTTAGTTCTGCATGTATCTTTGCATCTCTTGACTAACAAGTGCAATGGAAAACTCTTTTGGGAATCATTTTGAAACACAAAAACTTTCTCTCATTTTTTCCTTTTCTCACCCCCCCCCCCCCCCCTCCCCCCGCCCCCGCCCAATAAATATGATACCTCCTCTCTTATTTTAAAGCTTGGGAGATAAATTATTGGGGGCCTACCCCTAACTTATACGCTTATATAACTTGTAAAAGAACCCCCCTCCCCTGCACTTACGTGGTGCGGTAAGTTTTCCATGGTGAATCCCCCAGGGATGCTTCGTTCTTGGGCCTTTGAGGCCAGCACGTACCCATTTTTCTGGGTCTTTCCCTTGTGCTTGTCTACTGCGCTGGTAGGCATGTTTCTCTCTTTCAAAGAACGGAAGTACGGACAATACTCAAATTTTTCAAAAAAAGGGTTATTTCTTCAATTAAAGCCAAAAAGGATTACAAGGGAGGCAGGAAGTAATTACGGAGAGAGGCAAGAAAGTAATTACTCATGAAGATCCTCTAAAATATGGTCACATAACCAAGTATCGCAAGCGCCACACATGTTAGGACGCTCACCCTCTGGAATGCTTCTATAGGAAACAACTTCAGCAATTTCTTGGGTATGAGCTGAGAAAAGAAAAGGACCTCTAAGAGGAAGACTGCAGATGGTATCGAGGCAAATCTTGGAATGTGGGATAAATTGCACAAGCAAGAACAACCTTGCAAAGAACCCAGGATCTTGTGTCATTTTGATGCAATAGTATCGAGGGCCAAGTCCTAGAGCCTCTGTAACCATAGCAAGTCGAGTATTGTTCCGGAAATGGTCTCTACCCAAGAGAGTCACTCTTGTGAGATGTCACCATGTCTTCCATATCATCTGGCCGACACAAAAATTTGGCTGAGAAAAGAGATCTTTGTATCGCTCTAAGAACTGTCTTTTAACTGCCTCATCTGCACTTTGCAAGTGAGAGATACATACAATAATAACCAAGTCTTCTTGCCAAGACGCCATCAGATAAGAAAATGACTAAATTACAAGAGAGTGAAGATCGTAAAAATAAGAGGATAAGAAGTGATGAGAAAGAAGGGATTACCAATAGATTATAAAGAGGAAGTAGCGTATCGAGGAAGCCCCAAATGCGATGACTTATTCAAGAAGATAGCTTATTAAGAAAGATTTCCCATGACTCCAATATTATATTAGCAAATTTTTTGGAGATGAAGAAGTGTAAGAGAGAAGTCAAGTTGAAAGTGTTAACAAGAAGTCGCAAGACGTATCCAAGAAGCTTCATCAATTACGTATTTTATTCAAGTTAAGGACAGCTCTTTCTTTTTTTGTTGGGGAGAGATGCTACCTTCAATAGACTCAATGACCTCTTGACCAGCAGTCCAGTCCTCATCAACCTTGACTAATTCACTCCTTAGCTCTTCTATACCCGAGGAAGTTCAATAAGAAATTCGGGTAGACCCCTATTTTTAAAACCTCTTCTGCAAAAGATTCAAGCTCAGAACCCGAGGGAACACTTAACTGACTATACCTTAGCAGATGGTCTTCTTTACTACCTGGAATGCTTCAGTCCCTAGATATTCCTTAAATGAAGTGGGAATGTATGAGTATGGACTTTGTTACAAGTCTTCCAAAGACAACTGGAAACTATGATTCTATTTTTGTCATAGTAGATAAGCTCTCTAAGGAGGCTCATCTAATTCCATTCAAGCAGACATCCACCGCCATCGACATAGCCCAAGTATTTGTCAAAGTGGTAGTAAGATTACATGGAATCCCTGTAAGAATTATCAGTGATGATGATCGGGATGCAAATTTACTTCTAAGTTTTGGCAAGCCATGTCTCGATCTCTGGGTACCCAACTGAATCTCAGCTCAGCATATCATCCGAAGACTGATGGTCAAACTGAGTGAGTGAATCAAGTCATTCAAGATATGCTTCGAGCATACTGCAACCAACGGCCCCAAAAATGGATCAAGTTTCTTCCCCTAGTTGAATTTTTTTATAACTCTTCCCACCATCGCAGCCTCGAAATGTCACCCTGGAAAGCCTTGTATGGTAAGGAATGTTTAGTCCCTCTTCAATTAGCCGACCTAGCTCTTCATGTTCCTGCCGCTATGTCTACTCTAAAAGAGATAGATCATCAAATTCTAGTCATTAGAGACAACCTAAAGAGAGCTAGCGATAGGCAGAAGATCTACACTGATCTTCACCGATCCGTTAGAAGCTTTAGCGAAGGCAAACAAGTTTTCCTCAGAGTCAAACCCAAACGCAGCTCCTTAAAGCTAGGGAAATTCTATAAGATTGCATTTAGATATTGTGGACCTCTAGAATCAAATCAATATCTCCTTTTTTCCAAACCCTTGATCACATTTTTGGTTGCTTCTTCAGAACAACTTATAATTATTCTTCAAGATATCGATGACACTTTTGATGTAATTTTTATACGGATGTAATCAATCATCATATTATGGAATTCAAGCATCTCAAGTCAGTCAATTCTTTTGAGATTCAAATTGTCTATGGTGTTTTACAAGTCTAGTTGTTATGATACATGAAATATCTGATTACCAAGTGAAAGATGAGATAGTAAGCTATAGACATAAGATAAATAAGGATGGAGGAAATAAATTGGGTACACAAGGGAGGAGATATTGCAAGATTAATTGAAAGATCAGTATGAAATCCTTTAACTGTTGTCAAGAACATGGTATTAATTGCATGATATTAATAGTGAAATGAGTCAACGCTCAAAATGGAAAAAGTTAAAGTCTAGGTAAGAATGGTAAGATTTTTACAAAGCGTATTGAGGCTAGATAGAGAGCGAAGAGAAGAAATGATCTTAAAACCTCACAAGAGAAACACAATCGGGTCACACCAAAGGAAAAATACCTAGTTAAGCAAGATCACATTCAGTAATTAAAGTAACCTGGAGTCATTAAGACTTCTTTATGATTAAGACTTTTTGAGTCAGCGTTGAAAATGGAAGAGAAGTGTATTATTTAAGGTCCATACCAGCTTTACTGTCCTTTAAACCAAATATCCTAAAGATGTTGACCATCTTCAATCATAAGTTCACCAAAGATTGAGTCTGCCTACTCTCTAAATCATGTCCCGAGCTAAGGACAGCTCTTTCTTTTTGTTGGGGAGTTTGTAAGGTCCCTCCCTAAACCCTAGAGCCATTCATAAATATTTTCAACCTAGAAAATAATTTAGAAAAAGCAAGATCGAAAAAGACGTCCTGTGGACAAAGAGACTTTACTCTAGAATGAAAAGACAAGAATATTCCAGATAAGAATTACGTCATCCCTATATTTTCCAAAAAGATTAAGATTATTTTTATGATTCCTCGTCAAAAAGCCGCGTGGGAACTGATCTAGATCGAGAACTGGGAGAAAAAGGAACTAACTTGATTGAAAGATAAAGTTAAGAGATAAGAATTAAGAAGAAAATTGGGGTCCAATAGGAATTAAGAAGAGAATTAAGGTCCAATAGCATTTGAGAAGAGAATTGGGGTCTAATAGGAATTAAGAAGAGAATTGGGGTCCAACAGCATTTGAGAAGAGAAATAGGGTCCAATAGCATTTGAGAAGAGAATTTGGGGTGCAATAGGAATTGAGAAGAGAATTGGGGTCCAATAGGAACTGAGAAGAGAAATTGGGATCCAATAGGAATTGAGAATAGAATTCCACCCAACATTTCCTATATAAGCACCCCCTCTCCTTTGTAATTTTACACACATATTGCTAAGTTACTTGCATACTTGCCATGCTCAAGGTTATGCTCGAGTAAATCAAGGTTTCCATTAAACCTTGCTCTTGCTCTCTCCCTCTCTTGAAGGCCAAACCCTTGAGGGTTTTGTGAGAAGCTCCTCTGTCCTTCCTCTTCATCCTAAATCCCTTTCCTTCATCCTTGAGCCTCATATCTCTTCAAGAAGGACTTCAACTCGACTTCCCTCTTGTTTAGAGGAGGTAATCTTCATTTCTAGTAGGATTAATTAACCCACGTGTTTTAATACTAGGAAGGTTTATGTGCATCATTTTAGGTTTAAGCTTTAATGGTAACCTTGGAATTAGGGTTAAGTATTAATGGTAGCTATGCATCATAAAGTTAAGCTTCGAATGTAGATTTTCATTCGTAAGCTAAGCTTTAATGGTAACTTTCGCACTCTTAAACTAAGCTTTAATGGTAACTTTGCACTTAGGAAAAACTTTGAAAGACAAGCTTGCAATTTAGGGTTTAGCTTCCATGGTGACCTTGTGTGATTAGGGTTAAGCTTCCATGGAAACCTTGTTCCATTAAAGAGAGAAAAGTTTAGTTTCATTATGGTAATCAAACTTAGGGTTTGCATGTCTCTTTAAGGTAGGAAGAATGTATGGTTATAATCCTCTCTTTCCAAGCTTTAATGGAAAGTAAGACACCATAGGAAAAGAGTAGTTGTCTAAACCCGATAGAAGTAGTTCAATTTTTGGTATTGAAGAGTATTTTTAAAGTTGTCAATTTTAAGTTTTTTTGCAAATACGGGATGGGGGAGATAGGGGATAACTTCGTGGAATTGACCTCCATGTTGTTTTGAACCGAAAACTCTACAAGCTTCCATGGAGATGTCCCATGGATGGCAAAGGATTTCAAAAATCCAAGAATCGTACAAAACCGGGATTGAACTTAAAAAGTTGGCATTTTCGAAGAGACATTAACCATCAAATACCTATGGCAAAAACTCGCTTGTATTTTCTAAATAAACTTGGCTGCTAGATAATTAATGAAAGTAGGAATTAAGGTTGATAAATGAATGAACCTGGAAATTACCAACTAGGAGTTAAAAAGGAGTCTCGAGAGGTGATAGGGATAGCCCATTGCAAAACATAGATTTAACTAGGAGTTTTGAAGATTGTTTGGAAATGACCGGAAACCAAGATAGATTTTCTTGTGGTCAATTTGATTGAAAGGCCCACCTATTGAGAGGATATCTTGCAAAACTTGACGGGGATTGACCCTTTTTGGCTAAGGCAGCGTAACCGGCAAGTTTTTATACCTAAGTTATTCATGCCCGAGGCATAAGGGATGAATGGGTTTGTTTTATTTTTGCCCGGCCAGGTGAAGTACCCGCGGTATCTTATTGGAATTCAGCCATAATTCGGGTATGGCCTGATGCCAATAGTTAGATAAGAAGGTCATACTTAGGGAGGATTATGTGAATTTAATTAAGGAAATTTGTTCGACTTGGTTGCTTAAAAAGGAACTGGAAAGGCTAGGAATATAGGGGCTATCTTGTGCATCTGTCACTAGATTGTGCTATACCTCTCGAAATAAAATGCTTAGGAAGGAATGATTAAATTACTTGATGAGCCTTTCCCAAACACTTAATTATTGGCAATATTGTGAAGGTGCTTCCATTTTGATAGCTTGTAACAGATTAACTTGGCCTGAATGGGAGGCAAGATGAATTGGTTGAAACTAAATGTGTTGCATGATTAGTTAGGAAACTAGTTACAAGCTAATTATAGTAGAAAAAGGAAAGGAAATGAATTAAAAGTTTCTAAATAAATATCTGGTGGGAACAACCAGATGAATTTCCCTGAATGAGAGTATACAACAGATTGCATGCTGCTTGTTGTTTGATGATGTCTGATAGATTACCGTCTTCTTGATTTTGTAGTAGTTAAGTACTACCTCGAGAAGGAATTTTCATGAAATGGTTCGATGGGTGGGCGGATCCGGAGGGTCAGATGGCCGGATGTTGATTTAAAATTTTTATGTTAAACACTAGGAATACGTGGGTAATCGGGGATGAGTGAGACCAGGTAGGATTGCAAGATCCCTCTTCTTAGGGGAAAGTGATAACTGCCATGCTTGCTTGTCAGGAAAAAAGGGTTATCACCATGAACCAAGGGAGAACAAGAAAGCAAGAGCAGATCCTCAAGTTAAAGGTCAAGAGAATCAAGACTAAGGACCACAATTTTGGGTGCGAACAGCTGTCAAGGACAGATTGATCATGGATAGAATCATTGAATGAAGGGATGTACCCCTTTGGGTTGGCATTCAAGATAGACTGGAGTCCTGTTTGAGTGTCGGTCCCAAGTGGGAGGGATACCTGCAGAGATAGATCTACATCATTCCCTGGAATGGTGTAGAGGACTGAGGGAGGTGAGTAAGGTCTAGTCTGGGTATGTCCCTCACACATTTGCATTGTTGTTCCACTAAAAAGGGGTTTTTCATCATTTGTAGTGCTATTCCACTAGAAAAGGGTTTTGATTCCTAGCTCCTCTTACTCAAATCTGTGCAAAGACAAGTCAAAAAGTTTTGCATCAAGAACACGCTACTTCCAAACCCTTTCTCTATTCAAAAAACAAGACGTGAGGAGGTGCTTCAAAAGCTAGGAAGTCCTTTCCACATTGAATCGACATACAGATTGCCAAAAGGAGAATAAATGGTCTATGAGAATTATAACAATATTTTTTATGATATGATCGCGTTGTAGTCATACATTATGCAGTTGTTCGATGTTACTACTGAAGAGTGCAATGATGTCCTGAAGTTTGTCAATCATCAAGCTAGATGAGTGCAAGCTTGTAAAGGAGACAAAGGTTGAGCGAGTCACAATCACACTTATGAATAGAGCTCTGAATGCAAGCATTGGACCAGATGATCCTTGAAAATTTAGTGTGCAATCTAAGCACAACATTTTTCTTCTTACGATGCTCAAGGTGCATAGAAGTTATGTGTAAGATAATTTATTGTTATGTTTTAGTTGAATGCTTTCAAATGTGCATTATAATAAGCTCAAAATTATCTTTTCAGGTGCCTACCACTGAGAACTTCAATATATTGAATTGGGTTTTTCATCAAACAAATGTACTAAAAACAATAAGCGAACAAAAAAATGGAAAGAAATTGGATGAGGAGGGCATGGGATCCTACAATGTAGAGTGGCACATGGCTGGAGACCTAAAAACCTTGAAATGCATGTACAACGTTTCCAAAGGAGCAACAAGCAAAAGCCCTTGCTTGTATTGCATGGGAGGGGTTCACATCCTCGACAAACCATTTTGGAGAAGAGCTCTAGATAGGCATTTAGAACCTACTTTCTAAGATCTTTCCAATGATATGCTAGTTGATAGGATTTTGACAAAGTGTTTATGTACTTCATGGAGTTGCCCACTTTGGACAAGAGATGCAAAGTCAAACCTCCTTATAGGGCCCCTTTGAGAGTCCAAATTCCCTATTGGGATTGTGACAGTAGAGACCAACACCAACAACTTATCCAAAAGCAAGGATACCAAAAAACTTCAACAACAAGGCCAAAGTCAATCATGACCAAGAATCACATAATAGACTGACAAAGTGACTTTTGGGAGACCTAAGGGGAATCAAACCACCTAAAAACCACTTATTAACAACTATCAAGAGATTGAAACACCTGTGTACCAATTTTCAAGTGATTTTAAAAGTGGGGTACATGGATTGCGATCCATGATCCCCTGTCACAAAAATTACCAGATTGATACTTGAGTTAGTACTAGTCTTTGAGAGCATACTGGTGTTTTAAAGATTCAATTTGGAGCTGGATTGTGCATATTGCAAGTAAAATAGAAGTTTGTGTCAAAAGTTTGTAAAATTCTGACTTCATTAGATTTTGACTCACCTAGCAGCTGTAAATCTATAGCCACCAAGTGAACTTTGTACATGTTCTATGG
The DNA here is from genome assembly GCF_014529385.1 of Adiantum capillus-veneris. Classification (NCBI taxonomy): domain Eukaryota; kingdom Viridiplantae; phylum Streptophyta; class Polypodiopsida; order Polypodiales; family Pteridaceae; genus Adiantum; species Adiantum capillus-veneris. Next base: position 6,161,406 of record NC_140945.1, read on the forward strand.
ATCAGAGTGGTAGTAAGTTGCTTTTGATTAGAGGAATGAATGCACCATAATAGGTAACAAATCAGAGTTTTGCAAGCTTCATTTTATTGATGTATCTGCGGTCATACAAAGTTTATCAAAGTAGAAACCCTAGCACTAGAGACCAATCAAGCCATATTTCAACCGAGAGTGGTGTAAATTAAGGGACCCTACCTACCTTAAATCTGATATTGGAGGAGATTCTCTCTAATACTTCTTCAGAGAGATTGTATACCTATATGGTTGAGGGATCCAATAATGTGAGTTTCTAGGAGGAAACCAAAATGGGAGTGGGACCATCACAACTTACACCAAACCCGAAACTCTTGCACCTGCAATATCAATTTGAAAATGACCAAGGTACTCAAATATATAAAGATGTTATGGATCAGTATTGTGTTAAAATTGGAGAGAAGTCTAGCGAGCTTAAGCTCGCAATGCTCATAGATTATAGTGCAATCATTAGTTTGATAAAGAGGGAAACATGTATATAGTTGTGCTTAAACCTTTTACTGTGGACAAGTGAATATTAACAAGAACAAAAGAAAAAGTTGACGTAGAGCTTGAGGAGAAGCCGTTGAAGCTGGACATTCCTAATGCCAAGCTTAGACAAGTAAATGTGTCTACACATGTCAACACTTGTGGGTTTATATAAGTATGATAACGGAGAGATAATTCTCTACTATAGGTGTGAGGAGCCCAATGAGAGGGAGTTAATAGGGAAAGAATGCTTTTCTGTATTTATGTTTGAATTTGAGAGAGATACACAAATAATCATGTTAGACAAGCATTGTCAAAAGTACTCAACAATGATCCGTAACAAGCATGAGGGATATACATACTTTGGGGGGCCACTCCACTAGTACTATGTCACCCCTAGCATGCACATACCTACTATCTTAGAAACAACACAACTGAAAACTACGAGAGTGAATCCTGTGAAATATCATGTGGGAGATTCATTTAGTCAACCAGATCTTTGTGAGCTGAGATAATGGGAACTATGGATTCTTGGGTTTCTATGTCTACACAATGTGGTAGTGATATCCTAGATACAATTTCCAACACAAGGATGTCGGATATCAAAACCAAAAGTTGGGATGTAAGACTCAAGGGAAGGGCGACTGACCCACCCCTTCTAGATCACCCATTTTATTGGCTACAAAATGAGAGATATAATGGTAAAAGAACCTAGGATGATGAGGATGGTAGGAGAGACTCAAAGAATGCAACCTTATCAAGTGGCTAAGTGTGTGCCAAAGAACTATATTGGATCGGAAGGAGGACATAGGATGATGAGGATGGTAGCAAAGACTCAAAGAATGTGACCTTCTCAAGTGGCTAAGTGTGTGCTAAAGAAGTACAGTGGATCAAGATATTCATATGTGCATGTTTCTATTTTAAATCAAGTCTTAAGAGTAGAACAAGTAGCAAATTTCCACACACCATATGAGGGGTTTGGTTTAAAATTAGAGGGAATAGTGTTGACTTGGTTTCAACAACTAAATAGTAGAGATTCCTTGAAAATTGATCAACTTATATGAGAGTTTGCTAAGAAATTATCTAAGAGGGGGATCGAGCACAAAATAATTTCTTAGATCTATGATTTCCCAAAAAAAGAAAATGAAAAGGTGAAAAAATCTCTACTTTGTTTGAAGCAATGCATTGAAAGATGTCAAGTGCAAGAATTACCACATGAAAATTACGTATCAATTCTCTTTATTGAGGGCTTGAGAAATGAAACTCTCAAAAAGGACTTACCCAATTATGAGAAAAGTCAATTATAAATCAGAGTAGAGAAGCCAATTGGACACTCGTACAACAGAGTTCTCTTTATCCAAAGAATAATAATGGTGTGTTCAAAGTAAGGCTTTTGATCTTTATACATAGGAACACCATATTAAAGAGTTTGAGACTTTAGAGCCAATTTGGGAATCACCAACGTCTCAAAGATTTGGCCATATGGACAAATCTCAAAATATTTTTTAGGCCAAATCCTTCCACAAGGTAGTACTTGAAAATCTCTTCCGAGCCATGCTCTTAAAAATTTGGTGAAGATTTGACCATGTGGTCAAATCTTAAACTTATTTTGAAAGTGGAAATTGATAAACTCCCAAATTAACACCATATTAGAGAGTTTGAGACTTTAGAGCCATTTTGAGAATCACCAATTTCTTGAAGATTTGACCATATGAAAAAATCTCAAACTATTTTTTAAGACCAAAGCCTTCCACAGGGTAGTACTTGAAATGGTCTTCTAAGCTATGCTCTCATAAAACTTTGTCTAAGATTTAGCAATATGGTTAAATCTTAGGCTTGTCTTGAAAGTGGGAATTGGGAAATTCCCAAATTCACTAATATGGTTGTAAGGTCCCCATACCGTCGACACCAAAAACGGAATGGGACCATTGACATGTCTCTAGGCCTACTAAAGTCAGAGTCCTTAAACAAGAAAAATTCCAGGGAATTCACCCTTATCATTGACAATGGTTTAGGTTTATAGCCCTAGAAAGAGACCTAGTCCTGCCTCGTAGTGGAAACCGAACTACAAACAAAATTCTCATTCACGCCCTATAACTTCATCATTCAGATTATGGTTTCCTTAGCCAACGCTTTTTTCCCCCTAACATATGTGAGGGCACATCCGTTGGTGGATTCCTCTTTCAAGTGAAGAAGTTTCTAAATGTTTTAGTGTGAAGGAATGGATAGTTACCTGACTAATCAAGTCCACCCGGCCATGATTGACAACCTTAGTCAATCCCCACTTACCACCCCTCACTCACACATGATTTTTGTGTTGTTTAATTACTACCACATTCTTTTCACAATTAAAACAATGATTTCTTTTAACTTTCACAATTGAATTTCATTAAGACAACCTTTGAAAACAGTATTGAAGACATTCTTTCAGCAAACAAACATCTTTAGACTTAAGACAAGGTACTATCATTCTGAAGTATCTCTGACCAGTACTGGCTTGTCTCAAGACCACATATACAGGGGTGAAAGACGGCACTCATTCCTTATTTATAAAGACCGGGGTGGAAAAAGCCATCACCCAAAGTCTGGGCATCCTACGCCAACCGGTTGCCCATACAACCGGGCGGTTCCTATAGGATAAACTTGAAATCTCAAGTAATATCCACAAACACAAACAAGCACGGGGTAAAGACTCCACTGCGCTGAGGAAACCGACTCATCCATGGCGAAATCGCCATCATTACTCATTACCTAGAGTAAAATATTTCCAAGCAATCAGAGGTGTCTGAAGATAAGCTGTCTTAAGGATGTCAAACATTTCTTTCCTAATCAGAGGTGTCTGAAAACAAGCTGTCTTAAGGATGTCAAACATTTCTTTCCTGAGTCAATCAGTCATAACCCAATCATTTCTTTCCTATTTACAATCATTTCTCGTTGGTTTCGTGGAAGTTACCTTCCATTTACAGCCAATTTATCCTTCCTAATCTTACTTATGCAATGCTAACTTAAAAATGAACTTTAAAAGACTTTAAGTGAACAAAATAGAAATCCACCTAGGACTGCTCGTCCATGTGCTGCTAGGCTGGAGCTTGTAGACTTTCCTCCGTCGGCCTATGGCTAGGCCCAGCCTCATGGTCATTAGTGGCTTTATTTGTTTTGTTGTTAATATCCTCTTTCTCGGTGAGAGGATTTCCTCTAGCTCTCTTTGGAGCCATATCGGCAGCCTTATCAAAAGACTTAATGGATTATAAGTTTAATTGAATAATCTTTTTTTTTCTTTTTTACCCAAAAATAAGGATTTTTGGAGTAAGTAGGTATCCTTGATAGTTAATTGGATGAGATATTCCTCCTGTAACTTCTTTGTACTATAAGTAATTTTCCATAATTACCATTTAATTAGGAAAGCCATTTAACTAGATTTCTCCTTAGTCTATATTCCATGAATATTTTATATTTAACCTTATTAAGTTATAATTCCTATCGGCTAATGGATTACTCACCGTAAAATGTAATTTGATATGTTCTATTTTTAGGAATTTTCATAAATTTGATTTATATCATTTCCCTCCTATACTTATGGTCTAATTTAGACAAAATTTTGCTGATAGTAATTTGTTATACCAACCATTTATGCTGAGGTAATTTCCCTAACCTTTAATAATGATTTTGGATCCTAGGTATTTATTTGGTAATTAGATAAATTCATTTACTAATTTCTTTTCTCTATTTTATACGCAAAATCGATTAATTTCAATGAAGATAAGTATTTAAACTATTTACCTGAGGATGGGGTATTTATCACAGATTCCTCAAGGTGTGTTCTACCTCTGATAATTATATCAAAGGTTTTTAGATTAATTTACTATTTTCTCCCTTTTATTTTCCCTTAAAAATAATATAATTTTACTGAGATAATTAGGTAAACTAATTATCTCAGGTTAAAATAATTATCACAATTTTTCTAAGATGCAATTAACCTATGGAAATTATCTTAAAGCATTTAGAGTCAATTTGCTATTTTCCATATTTAAATTTGTTCTAAAAATAGTGTAATTCTACTACGATAATTAAGTAAACTAATTATTTGAGATTAACATAATTATCAAAACTTCCTAAAATGTGATTAACTTTTGCTAAATAACTCAAAGCATTTTGAATCAATCTGCTATTTTCCCTTTTAATTTGTCCTAAAAACAGTGTAATTTTTCTAAGATAATTAGGTAAATTAATTATTTGAGGTTAACATAATTATCATGAGTTCCTTAAGATGTGATTAACTTCTTATAAATAACTCAAAGCATTTTGAATCAATTTGCTAATTTCTCCCTTTTAATTTGTCCTTAAAAAAGTGTAATTAGCTAAGATAATTAAGTAAATTAATTATTTAAGAGTAACATAGTTATCACGGGTTCCCCAAGATGTGATTAACCTCTGATAAATAAATCAAAGAATTTTGAATCAATTTGCTAATTTTCCCTTTTAATTTGTCTTTAAAACATTATAATTCTAATAAAATAATTAGGTAAATTAGGTATCTGAGGTTAACATGATTATCACGGGTTCTCTAAGATGTGATTAACCTCTGATAAGTAACTTAAAGCATTTTGAAGCAATTTACTAATTTCTCCCTTTTAATTTTTTCTAAAAACAGTGTAATTTTGCTAAGATAATTAGGTAACTTAATTATCTAAGGTTAACATAATTATCACAGGTTACATAAGATGTGATTAATCTCTAATAAATAACTCAAAGCATTTTGAATCAATTTGCTAATTTTCCCCTTTTAATCTGTCCTAAAAACATTGTAATTCTACTAAAAAGCTTTGGCCATTTATGACCGGCCGACCAGTTTGTAACCAGTTTGACCATTCAAGAAATCTATATAACAAATACGTGCAAGAGGGAAATGGTCACTCTTGCACGGGGGGAGATTGCACCCAGTGTCTATGTTGCTCTTCTCATCTCTCCTCTCTTCTCTCTCGTCGTGCCAGGCATAGCACTCCGCTCTAGGAGGTGCACCTACACGTGCGCTGTCTTGCTCTTTGTCTCTCCCTGTTCGTGTACAACTTGGATTATGCGCTGTGTGATTCGAGGTATGCATATTTTTTCGTTTCATGGCTTGTAGTATATTGTTTTTGCTATATTGCAGGGCTCGCGACGTTTTCGTCTGTAGCAGTGGTATCAGAGCTTAGGCTACGCTCCAAGACTAATGATTATGATCGATAAGCAACAGCTAAGTATTTTTCTTTCTTGTGTTTGTAGAATCCATTAATTGCTTCACTTTGTACTGATTAATGTTGATTGTATGATGTAATTAGTGAATTTTTGAAATTAAAATAGAGTCCCTTCTTTATCGGCATAATTTAGTGCTTGTTAATGTAAATATTGTATTAATTAAACACAAAAAAACATGGATTAAACTAAAAAATCATGTCGAGATGCTTAGTTACGACAAAGAGGAGTAATACATAGCATTTAGTAGGTCGATATTAAGCAGAAAGAGGGGTAGAGAATCTTTTATGTCACGGGTAGATTAGTATAAGACGACGAAGGAAGATGCAGAGAGATAAGAGATCTTTTATTCGAGAAAACTCCACAAATATATTCAACGAGTCTTGTACTCAAGACCTCTTATTCGAAAAACAAAAACAAAAACAAAAACCAACCCAAAGAGATCTTCAAGAGCATGTGAACCTGCATAGACCCCACAGATTTGCCTCAAAAAAATTGCGCCTGAAAAACCATGTGTACACATGGGTATACTTGCCACATGCCTTGGTTAATTTTATCTATGGGAAAACTAGTAATCATCATCCTCAGCACTGTGACAGCCTCGATGAGCAGCAAAGATGTCGCCCTCGCCCTCATCGTAGAGCATCACCTGCTGTGACCTACCGCTTGCATAGCTGCATAAACCAACACCTCATTTGTGGACAACTGCTCGATAGTGGCTAGCACCTTCCGGTCGTTCATCAGCAGTGGAACAGCTTGACCGAACGATGACGCAAGAGCAACCGGAGCAGTTAGCACTATCTTTCTCAATTGCTGGAAGCCACCCCTTACTCGACTTGCTTGCCAACTCTCTCTCTCTCTCTCTCTCTCTACCCCCCTTTCCTTGCGGATGACAATTTCTTAGACTGCCAGATGCTAGTTTTTCTTTCACTAATCACTGGCAGCGTCCATATTTTTTGTCTTGGCATCCCCATGCAACCATCAACTACCTCGTCCCAACCACAAACTCCAGTCATCTTTCTCTCTCGCTCTCTTTCTCCCTCATCAACCACCGTGCTACAGTCATATTTCTCTCTTGCTCTCTTTCTCCCTCATCAACCACCCTCCTACAGTCATCTTTCTCTCTCGCTCTCTTTCTCCCTCATCAACCACCCTCCTGCAGAAGTGGCGAAAATTTCTCTCCTTCTCTCTTTTTCTTGCATGGCTGATCCGGGCAGAAGCATGCAAACCCTCCTGTCTACTTGTGGCGCCCGCACTCCAACCACCTCTCTCTCTCCCTCTCACCAAACCTGACGTCCATGCAGAGGTTCGTTTTCTCTCTCTCTCTCTCTCTCTCTCTCTCTCTCTCTCTCTCTGTGGCACTGTTGGACGGCCATGCAGCCAATACCAAAAGCTCTTTCACTCTCTCTCTATCTGTCTCTGAGTCAATCTCTCTCTCTCTCTCTCTCTCTCTCTCTCTCTCTCTCTCTCTCTCTCTCTCTCTCTCTCTCTCTCTCTCTCTCTCTCTCTCTCTCTCTCTCTCTCTCTCTCTCTCTCTCTCTCGCATGGCGATGCCAATCTACTGTAAATCACTGCTACGCACACCTTTTTGGATGCATGGGCCACCAATTCCCCACCCTTACCAACTCATGCCGCTACAGCACGCTTTAGCCGTCTTCGTGACCACGAGCTTCAGTACACTCACAATCGTACACCACTTTCAGTCCTCCAACCGCCCCTCCCTCCCTTGCGCATGCAGAACAATAGCCTCACTCTCTCCCTCCCTCCAAGCATGCTTCGAACCCTCTCGCTTTTGCCACCTCTGCATGGTAGTGGACAACGGTGCATGTTTACATGTCGGCGTGTGCCAAGTAATTTGGAAACGCGCCAACCCTTGCGGCTCTCACACTCTTTTGGTGACTCGCCTACACACTAAGTACTCCAGCTGCTTGTTTTTGGCTTAAGTTAGCACATCAGGCCCACTCAACACCCTTGTCATGCCAGAGCAGCCAGTAAATAATGCGCATTGCAGTTTTTTTTTATTTCAATCTCTTGGCCACACGTTCACACACACACACACACACACACACAACTAGACATGGCGCTCTCTCCTTCTAATGAGAGGGCAAGGATGCATAACCCCCACAATATTGTAGATGATCTGTTGGCTGAAACTCAAGTAACGGAACCATAATGCGGGCAGGGCACTTCTCTCGGACACTTTTTCCCACAAGATTTGTCGACGAGCATTTGGTGAAGCTTTCAAGGATGCTCACCTCTTCTTGCTCTTTAAAGTCTATGGTGGGAGAGCTGCAACTCAAGTTTAAAGCAGGAGAGTCTTCCTCCACGGTGGCAACAAATTCAAAGGCCTTGGTATGTCTCTGTTGCAGCATTTCATCCTTGATCGACTGTCTGAAGAGGTACACATGCAGTTCACTACGAGCTTCCTTAGGGCTTCTTTAATGTGACGTGCACGGGTCATGTTGACTCACTTGAGTGCAGGCAACTTCACCAAGGTTTTTGCAACTCCGATAATTTCAGGTCTTTTGGGCCAAGACTCAAATGAAGCATAAAATATTACAAGGTCTGCTTTCATCTTGCTGTATATGTTCATGCCCTCATCATATAGTTTCTCATTGTAGTAGGCTAGCATTAGACCATTGACACTAGTAGTAGAATCCTCATCATCGGTACCCTTGGCCATTCTGTTGAACCATCTCTCCACAAGATCAAACCTGCGACCCTTGGTAAGCTCTTTCGTGACCTTGACAAAGGTAGCACTCTGAAGACTTATACCATGTTACACAACCTCATCGTACAACTCCTCCGTCGCTTGCCATTTTTGAGCACTGATGTAGTTTCGAATGGCTACAAACGAAGACCTCATCATTCAAAATAAAGCCTAGTTGTGCTTTGCTCCATGTGTAGAGGGCATACCTAGGTGTTGAATTAGATCATTAAAGATTGTATCAATATGGTCTCTTAGGCTTTTTTGAAGACAAGTAATTTAACATTCCATTTCATTTTGCTCTTTTTTCCCAGTACGCTTACCTATAGAGGTGGACATTAACGACACTCTTCCGTGCTTGCTACAATATTTTATCCGACATACGCCCGTTGCCGACCATTCTCACGCATTGACAATGATGATACTAATTTTTATCACGATATTAGCCTCTAGGTTTTATGCTTTCAATTGTACTTGATTTTGTTTTTATTTGTACTCAAGCATCGAAATAGATACACAAGGATTGTATCAGTTATTCTCACACTTAATTAAATTACATTTTGAAGACTGTTAATATAACATTTCATTTCATTTCTCTCTCTCTTTCCCCTCCCTCTCCCCCTTCTCTTTTGGATGATGGTTCGATATCCAATGCTCAAACCAAACTACGGCCCCAATCTTTATATTTGATTGTCCACAACCTCACAAGTCGATGACTTCTTGGCACCCACACATACACTCATTTGTGAATTCGAGTGCTATACGCATACACACACACACACACACCTATCACGAGTGTCTAACTAGAATTGCATGTTGTAAAAGGGGACTTCTAGGAAAGAGTCACTACAACAGAATTAATTTTGCACAGTTTTCCTTACTATTTATAGTATGGTCTGTACATGATGATGACACATTAAGTCAATGTATTTTAAATAATTAAAAATAATAATAATTTTTTTTACGCATTTTAGAAACAATAATTTGCAATATCATGAGGGCTACTTCATTTAGTAGATGTCTGTAAGTAATTCGTGTACTAAAATTTTATCTCTTACATTAATCTCTAAACTCCAATCAAATGTTGTTCATACATTTTTTCGATTGTGACTACTTTATCTATGCTATTAAGTTAACACTGTAGAAAATTGCTTTCCCCCCCAGTTGTCTCACATTTGTCTCCGTTGTATATGAATCCCCTTTGTAGTTGTCAAGTTCCTGATTAATCATTAACCCCACCCTATCACATTTTGGATCTGTTACCTATACTTTGGTCTAAGTTTGCTAGTTGCAGTTGTCTCCTACTTGTACCTCTCTCCCCATGCACAAACTAGTACATATTTTCAGATGTAGTACATCATACAGAGTCTAATGGTTTACAGAAAGCACACAACACTTGTACCTCATCCATATACCAACAATGGTCTATATATTCAAATACAATTTACCTTCCTGGTATGTACATCAAATACGTCATTCCTCTTTTCTTATTTCATTTCTCTCCATTGTGTTCTACGCTGAATACTCAAACAACACTACTAAGGACATGGCTTCTGATTGTATTGAAAGAATTCTTTATTGAGATAATTTGTCAATAAGCTATGTAGCTACTCATGTGAGCTACGGTGCTCTGGATAGTGACCAACACTTTGTAAGCACCTTGCTATACTCCAAAATGGTGTCACACACATAGTAAAAACTTTTTCCTTTTATGTCTTGTCTAGTCCATTGGTCACTGACACACAGATTTGCCGATTTAGGCAGTGTGTAGATACTCATCTTAGTGCAGATTTGCCGATTTAGGCAGCACATTGATAAATTCCAACTTTATGAGTTTTTTTAAAAATAATATCAAGTGCAGATTCGCCGATTTAGGCAGCACGTCTTATTGGTGTAGATTCGCCGATTTAGGCAACACCAATCACAAAATCATGCTGCAGTGGCTGGCCACCACTGTAACTGGTATGATTTTGTTACCCGGGTACACAAATTGAAGGATATTTGGATTTGGATTGGAAATGAGTACATGTTGACAGATGTTTGGATTTGGAATTGGAATGGATGGATGTTGGTAGTATTGAACTTGAGAATGATGAGAACAGATTATTGAATGATGAGTGTGACCAATGATATCCTGATTCATCAAGATATGACATATATTGCTTATTCTAGTGGTATGGGACACTAGAATAGGTAGTATGTGGATGACGGCAGGCTTAATCAATGTTATCTTGTTCCACAAATTTTTCATTTTTCAACGTCATATTTTTGACACAGAATACTAATCACTATTTTTGACAAGTATGGTTCGCAGATGTTTTCGCAACTGAGGACATTTGCTTTCCAACGGAGAGGTATGTTATGGAATTGATATTTTATTATTTATTGCAGCTGTGACAGGTGGAAAAGACTAGACCAAGCTAGGCCTATGCGAATGAAAATATATACATTGTACATTTTATTATTCAAGTGCTCTTTTATGAGCTTTGGCCATTTATGACCGGCCGGCCAGTTTGTAACCAGTTTGACAATTCAAGAAATCTATATAACAAATACGTGCAAGAGGGAAATGGTCACTCGTGCACAGGGGGAGATTGCACCCAGTGTCTGCGTTGCTCTTCTCATCTCTCCTCCCTTCTCTCTCGCCGTGCTAGGCGTAGCACTCCGCTCTAGGAGGTGCGCCTACACGTGCGATGTCTTGCTCTTTGTCTCTCCTTGTTCGTGTACAGCTTGGATTATGCGTTGTGTGATTCGAGGTATGCATATTTGTTTGTTTCATGGCTTGTAGTATATTGTTTTTGCTATATTGCAGGGCTCGCGACGTTTTCGTCTGTAGCACCTTCTTCTCCGATCAAAGACTAGGAGAAGTGGAAGCATTTTGCTTGCTTGTGGTATAGAGCAAAATGGTAATCTTCTTCAAGAGTTTCATCAGGGTCAAGAAAGACTGATTGCAATTTTCGCACACTCTTAAATCTCGTATTGTATCTCTATTCATTTCTGGACTTGGTATTTGCATTTCTAGAACTGTTGATTGAGCTACATCAACCAATATTCTATTTCATGCAAACACTAATTGATTGCTCATAAATCTAGCTGCCAAGTCTACCACATTGGTCCTATGGATGATTACATGCCCTTCAAGTAGGTGTTGTAACGCACATTTTGAAGAACTACTAGTGACATATCTACACAATTGACTTCATAAAGACCAATGAATTTTTTTATAACCAACTGAAGCATGCATACTTGCCTGTTTAGCCTTAGAAAGATTTGTTCTTAGGACAAAAGCACTGACCCATCTTGAGCAACAAATCTATCTCCTCAGTGTGGCACTCTAGCACCCCACCATGACAACCAAGATTTTGATGTTGGAACCTTATCCAAAATAGAATGTCCTGTTCTCTAGAGCTATTTGAGTTCGTCCTTGCACACTTGTACTACATATTCTGATGGTACATGTAACCATTTTCAACACAATATTTATGCTTCTCTTGAAAAGAGGAGCGTCTTTTTCTTGGCTCCACCAAAGTAGGCAATATGAACAGAAATCCAATTTGCATTTGCCTTATGTGTTATAAATCCTTGAATTTCAGGCTTATCATAACCATTATAGTCATATGGCGACTGATAGCACATGCTGAACAACTATTGTCCTAGAGTGAAACAAAGACCACTTTTTCCACACCACAATCTCTTGGAAAAGACAAACCAACAATGTTGTTTTACCCGTGCCACACGCTTTCAGATACTAAGTCTGAAAATGCCAAAACCTAGGTAAGTGTTTTTTTTTTCCAGAACCTCAATAAACTACACCTCTCTCAACTTATTCTTGACGATTCATTTTCCTCCATAACGGTAATGAACTACACCTTTATGCTCCATTTTCCTCTTTATTTGTGTTCGCTCAAGTTTTTCTCATTAAAACCTCTTTGATGTCTCAAGATACATCTATCTTATTTTCATATAGTCTTTCAAGAGCTTCGTTTTTAATGTTTTTCAACCCTAGCCATTGTTGCTCCTCGTCGTTGTTCAACTATGCACAGAGCATATAATTTTCCAAAGCATGTCTCCAAAGCAAGGTCCACCCATTAGGTGGACGTCGCTCTTGCTATTTACAAATGTAACAAAAACCACTTGGACACTGTTCTAATTGCTCCCGCGTCAGCGCAGGACAATTTAGGATAAAGTCCCATTTCAGGGTAGCAAGGGATTGGAGCGCGCTATTAAGCAAGGTAAGGGGGGCATGCTTGAGAAACTTGCATCTTTTCATTTTCAAAACTGTAGAGGTGAGCGAGTCAAAGTGTGAAGAAAGGTTTATGATCTGGTAGATAAAAGAGTAAATAAATATGTTCGTGTCGTTTTGTTCATTTAGTCAATGATTTACTATGAAAGCATTAGCTCATATTAATTGGGATCATGCATTAACTTGTTTCCCGTAGACACGATATGTTGAAGGGTCACGTCCGAGTAGATAGGATTAAGAAGATTAACACATGTATGATGATAATCACATCAAGCTTGGGACCCTACACAGAATGCTCAACAGCCAAGGGCCGTCCAAAAACCGGATTGAGATGAAATTAAATTAAATGGATTGAGAAAAACTTTTGGGAGACTATAGTGGGACTCTATCCTAAATGCTTCCGCACCAACGCGAATGATTAAGGGGTGTGTCCCAGTTGAACTTCTTTGCTCGTCCTAACCAAGAAGGCTATATTGGGACTCTATCCTAAATGATCCCGCGCCGACGCGGAATGGTTAAGGTGTGTGTCCCGATTGCGCTTGTATGATCGTCCTAACCAAGCAGGTTGCTCGAGAGTCAAACTTGCTACTTCTCCTCGCCCGCCCCTTCAACCACAGCTTCTCAGCAGCTACCGGCTGTGAGACAGGCCATTGCAGATGACACCCGGTGGCAGCCTATGTACTCAAAGGCTGGCTGGTCCTCCCACCTCCTTGGTGCTCATGCCTCCTCCTCCTCGACTACCGCGTGTCCTCCACCTCCAGAGCTTGAGGACCCACCTCATAAATTTCAGAAGATTTTTTGACATGGGATTTTTCGTGACTGCTTGAGAGAGAGAGAGAGAGAGAGAGAGAGAGAGAGAGAGAGAGAGAGAGAGAGAGAGAGAGAGAGAGAGAGAGAGAGAGAGAGAGAGAGAGAAAGAGAGAGAGAGAGAGAGAGAGAGAGCGGTAGCACAATACCTTACACTTCTAGTTGCTCTTTTTTCTTTGCGCTGTTGCTGTCAAAAAATATAAGAGAGAGAGAGAGAGAGAGAGAGAGAGAGAGAGAGACAGAGAGAGAGAGAGAGAGAGAGAGAGAGAGAGAGAGAGAGAGAGAGAGAGAGAGAGAGAGAGAGAGAGAGAGAGAGAGAGAGAGAGGACATGTAAAGAGAGGCCTGTCTTGGAAGCGTACGTTTTACAATTACTTCTATAGCTGTCTCATCTCTTGGATGGTATATTGAAAAGCAATCGTAACCTCAGAGTGATAGAGAGAGAGAGAGAGAGAGAGAGATGATGGCATCATGGGCAGTGCTAGGCGTGCCAACAGTGGTGTGCCAGGGGACAAGGAGTCATTCTCGGAGACTGATCCCATTGCAGAGCGTGGAAAACGCCCTGAAAAAGCCTGCCACCCCACGAGCATTAACGCCCTCTCACAAGTCCAAGCAGTCTTCTTCTGATAGTGGTGGTGATGGCTTGTTTGGCCTCTTCGGCAAGAAATAATCTCAATCAGCATCATACAGATCTTTGTCTTCATGGTACTTACAAGAATCTAGACCCATGCACAAACAATGTTCAAACAACAACTTATCGTGAGACTTAATGCACATTTTGATGGCGCTGCCTAATGTTTATTTGTGATCTCCAAGTTTTTTTTGCATTTGTATGTGGAGCCATTCACTGCTCCAAAAGCTCAACATATTGTTATTTGTACTCGAGTCCTGTATTTGTAAAAGCTTTTTGATCTTCGTCCGACAAGACCTTTATATAGTATCTGACCATTTGGCCAAAAAGAGAGAGAGAGAGAGAGTCTTAGAGAGAGAGAGAGAGATCTAGCAGTATATCTTGCATTCCTTGCTCTCGTCTCTTTACGTTCAACAAATTAGCTTTTCTTATGCAAGCGCTAGTTTTTATTAAAGGCATGGTTCCAAAGGGACGTTGAAAAGAAGCATCTTAAAATAGCTTCAAAAAGCCTAAAATTTGTGTAGAACATTTGATAGGCACCACGCTTATATCGCTCCCTGCAAGCAGACAGTGCCAATAAATACAAACTAGGACAATCCACCACTATTATGTGCTTTAAGAGCCCCGTCCTACCCCACACCTCTCGGGGTTACAGCAACTTGGATCCTCCAAAAGGAACTATCACACCAATCCGCTTGCAGGACTTACAAGACATGAAGACGGTGCTCCAAGTGCTGCTAAAATTGTGGAAATAGGTAAAACTTAGAGCGCATACGCTTTAACCTCAAATTGAATATTAGGATGCATTTGAACCATAATTGGGGAAAATCATGGCTTCTCTCCATGATTATCCAGAAATAAAAGCTAGAATTTGCAGAGCATAGGATCCTTGTCCCGTAGGTCTTGCAGTCCCATCGACGAGATGGGGCCTCAATCGCTTGCCATGGTTATTACGACCACTTTTAGGGCACAAAGAATTAAATACCCTTGATATTCTCATTATTCTATGGCTATCTTTAGTATCATGTTCATAGATTACCCTTTTGGGACACTTCCCTTAGTTGTTCTGCATCGACGTGGGACAGTTTTGGATAGTGTCCACTCGGTTTGCATAATTGGCCCACAAGCTTTACATGATTTGTCCACATAGAGAGATTGCATCTACCATGTGTTAGGTCTGGCAAGAATTAAGTGTTCAAGCTCAATTTTTTTATTAAAATTAACGGAAGTCTTGATTATAATTAGATAAATTTGGTATATGCAATTGAATGTTTCTTGGGTATTACACGTTAAAAAAAACATAAGTATTGTAGAGTTTTGATTACGATCATTGATGCTACAAAGGTATCAGATATTGGTTTGTTGACAAGTCTTCAAAGAATGAAGTTGTAAGTGCAATGCTAAACCAAGTGTATTATTTGGTGAATCTATTTATGTAGCATAAACACACATGCTTTGGCCTCTTATACTTTTGCATATGTGGTGGATGAGGAGAATAAACCTCCCTCTAGGAGCATGTTCGATCATTTGTGAGCATTCCATTTCTTTTTGTCATGGTCATGATATTTTTTTAGTACCTCCCTTACTTATATTTTTCCTTTGCAATCTGTGTATGTTCATTGAAATATTTGCTAGCAGCTAGCCGGCTATTCATGTGGTTTTGAATGAATTTTAAAATTTTTGATTTGCACTATGTGAGGTCAATTGATTTACTCTGATGTGTTGATTTTTGCTTCATGAAAGGGCCTTGCCTATGTACATTGAGGCCGGGGCTAAAAGGATGGTGCGAGATCCATCATACAATGTTTAAGATTGCGAAAAACCACTTAAAAGACATGCCTTCATCAATGATGAGTGTGATTCATGCTAAACTATCATGTTTTGTACTTGATGAAGCCAATTGTTATAATTACTTTTTTGTTCAGAAATGATGTTAATGTTCACTAAAGTGTTACTCATGACTTGTAAATGAAAGCAAATAATTCTCTCTCTCTCTCTCTCTCTCTCTCTCTCTCTCTCTCTCTCTCTCTCTCTCTCTCTCTCTCTCTCTCTCTCTCTCTCGTTTTTTGTGTTCGCTCGGTAAAGTTTGCTCGGTGCTTGGTAAAACTCTCTGTCAGCACGTGGTTCTATAAGAAGCTTCAAAGAGGCTAAGTGATCTGGGGAGCTGCCTGTAGCACCATGTGTTAACACGTGGTGCTAAAATAAGTTTCAAAGCAGTTAATTTAAGCACTTTCTGAAATTTTCTATACCACCACGTGCTAGCACGTGGTGCTATAGGAATATTCAAAGGGAGATGCTTGTAGCACCATTTGTCGGCACATGATGTTGTAGCACCATGTGTCAGCATGTGGTGCCATAGGAAGCTTCATAAGGTCTAATTTAAGCACTTTATGGAGCTGCATGTAGCACCATGTGTCTTCATGTGGTGCTATAGGAAGCTTCAAAGGGACTAATTTAAGCCCTTTTTGTAGAGTTGCTATAGCACCACGTGTCGGCACTTAGTACTATGGGAAGCTTCAAAAGGGCTCATTTAAGCAATTTGTGGAGATTCTTGTAGCACTGCATGTTTGCCCATGGTGCTACAACACCACATGTCATCACGTGGTGATGTAGGAATCTTCAGAGGGACTAATTTGTGAGTGTGTGATGCTTGCATGCACGGTGCATAAAGGGGAAGAGGAGAGATGACATGGGGAGTGGATGGGTGACCTCTCAAAAGTGAAGTGAGAGTACTCATTATTGCTTGTATATGTTCAATCAATAAGGTGAAACAATGGGCATCCAGATCTAGTGTTCGGCTCGAGGTAAGGCATCCGTCTTTACCCTACCATAATAAAGCCCCCGCAAAGCTTCATATAGCACCATGTACTGACACATGGTACTACAAGCATCTCTGAAAAGGGTGTAATTTTCTCTTCCAAGATATTTGGCCCTTTTGGACTAGAGAAGAATTGGGCAAAACAAACTCCTATGTAGTTCCATGTATCACCATGTGACAACACCTGGTGGGGAAAGGACTTAATTCTCCCTTTGCAAGGGCTTGATATTGGTTCTTAGACACTTGGGTCATTGTGGACAAGACAAGAATAAGGGAAAAAAGAAAAAAAACATTCTGCCCATCACAATATAGAGTGCAATACACAGCACAAATTGGGTCCTAACCATTTAGAAATTTTCTCGGGTTTTAGGTCACTCAAAAAATCTTGCTCGGGCTACGGTAAGACTCGGTAAGTAGGATCCGAGGTGGATTTCAGAACATTGCTCTCTCTAAAGAATCATTGTGAGTTGTTTTTGGAAGTTGCAGAATTTCAGGTCTACGGCTAGAAATAGCACCAAAAGACTCCAAACCACCCAATCCGACTGGAGAGTAAGCTTAAAAGTTGTCTGAACCAGTTGGTAAGCTCAAGGACACTTAGAGGTAAAAATTTCAAGAGTTGGCCAAAACTCAAATTATTTACTTTTTCTTGATATTTTAGGCCAAATTAAGTTTTGACTTGATTCATAGGCTTAAAATAGCTCATAAAAAGACTGTCCATTGAAAAATTGTAAAAAAATGTTCATTTCAAGCCTGAAGTTAATAATCGTGATTATTAACTTTCACCTCAGATTTGACCAAGGTTCATACCATTGACACATTGCATGTGTACAAACAACAATTGTAAAGGTAGAAAAGATTTGGTTCACCAAACTGGGTAAAAACTAAGTTTGTACCAACTTTCTAAATCTTGAGTGTAAATTGGGAAAACAATTGTCCAAATTTGTTGAAATTTGATTGATAGGCTTATATTGATGTGATAAACATGTGTACATGCTCAGTTGACCAAAAAGATGCAAAAAGTTACCAATCGTAAATAATTGCGATTATTTATATCTGTCCCATTTTTCAACTTTTTGGACCAAGTCAGTATGCCACTAGTTTTACCATGTTGTAATAAGCCCACTGACCAAATTTGGTAAGATTTGGATCACTCGATTGAAAATTGTGACCAAATTTGCAAATTTAGTCTACGGATAGAAAATTGATGATCATTTGACCAAAAATTTTCCAAACTTGATGAAACTTAGCTAGGGACCTTAACAGATTTGTGTCAAAGTTGGGACAAAAATTTTCAAAAATTTACCTAGAGTAAATAATTGCGATTATTTACATCTTCTTCAAAACTTGAAAATTTTGCAAATTTGGGTATACCACAAGGTCAAGCATATCAAGTAGACCCCACAAATCAATTTTGGTGAAATTTGAATCACAAAAGTGAGACTTAAACAAGATTCTTGAAATCAGAGGCTGCGGACACAAAACAGTTGATAACCTTGATCAAATTTTGTCCAAACTTGTTGAAACTTGTCCAAGGACTTTAACAGGTTGTATACTTGCCAAACCAAGCCAAAAAGTGCAAAAAAGTAGCAAAAGTAAATAATCACGATTATTTACTACTGCTACCCAGGGACATCAATTTTGACTTTTGAACTTGTAAAGTGTTAGACCAGCATAATACAAAGCCACCGGCCAATTTTGGGTTCAATCGGATCCAAATCGGTACATGTTCACTCAGTTTCCAGGTTGCAGATCAATCCTTTGATTTTTGCTAAAGTCAAATCTGAAAGTCAATTGCTGACTCCCAAAGGTCAATTTGAAGTGATACACATAGACCAATCATGACAGTTAGCAAAAACTCTAATGTCTTCATAGAGAATAGCTAACTTGATCAAATTTGTACAGGAATTAGGTTGCAGACGAGGAATCGGCAATTCAACAGAGATTGCAATCAAGTCAAGTGGAAATTGACGACAAGTCAATCCAAAGGTAAGTACTCTATCCAAGGCTTCACCAGTCTTTATAAACCTTAGATCTGGTCGTGTACTAGGAAATCAAGGCATATTTGGAGAAACTTCTAGTAGAGTATCCATCAAAGACAGCATGAATCAAAGCAATTCCTTGCACACAATTCTTGAAGAAGTCTCAGACACTTTTTCAGATTCAACATCTAAAATGTCTTCTTACTTGACTCACTCGAAAACTAGAATGACAATGCGCTATAAGCATATACTCTCTTTTTATAAGACTAAGCGCCATGGAACTCAGGTTTACCTGGACCCTAACAAGGAGTATGCTATTTGCATTGATGACCATGGTATAGAGTTCGAAGAAGATATTAGGGAAAACAAACAATCAAAAATGTACATGGACAGAAACGGAACTCAGTAAGTACAAGTCGAAATCCCTGACGTGATAGACAAATAGGGGTTAGAAGTAAACACCATAATCCTAGATATGTCAGCAAAAGAAGGACCACCAACTTTAGAATTCAAGGTATACGGTCAAGTAGATTTGAAGCCTTTGAAACGGCTTAGTATAGATAATCTTAGGATCGGAGTCTATTGTTGGGAGGATAGAAATGTAAAAGATCTTCTACGGACTTTGCATGCCAAATCAGGACAACTAACAGCCATGAAGATCATCTATATCTTCAAGATCAAAGATAAGGGATCATCATACCTACCAACCTACCTGTTTAGGGATTGTTATAACAACAACTTTGTTATGATGACTCCTGAGGAGGTAGAACAAACCAAATACCAAGGGTATTCCATAAGGAATTGGATATTGGGACAAGGACCAAAAACAATTCCAAGACATGAACACCATGAGAGATCATGTGAGATAATGTTAAGAAACTAGAAACCACCTCATCACGTAGAAAATCGGGTGACACTAAGGCCAGTCCAGGGCTACATGAGTCACTATTTCCAACATACTAGTTTGAAAGACTTTGAACAGGACCAACTGTCAGGAGACCAGGAGTTAAACCAAACAGACACGTCACACTAGCTGATTTTCAGAAGGTCAGAAAATACAGTGGATTAGGGGATCCATGCGACCACTTAGCAAGCTTTAAGCAAGTGCTAAGAGCAGAACGTATCTTCGATTTGCATACTCAATTCGAGGTGTTTGGAATGACATTAGAAGAAAAATCCTTGACATGGTTCCAAAACATTCCACCAAGGTCAATCATGGACTTGAACACATTAGCTCAAGGATTTGTAGCTGCTTGTTCCAAAACGGGGATCAAACATAATATGGTAGCTCAAATTTACAGCTTTAAATAGAATCATGGTGAGTTTGTTAGGGATTTTGCAACTCGAATGAAAAAATACATTTCCAGATGCCCAAGGCTAGTGGTACTTGCAGAAGAACGACTCATATCTTTGTTTCCAGAGAGACTGCTAAACAAAGAACTTCATGCTATACTCTATAGTAAAAAGCATACAACCCTAGAAGAGCGTGTGTCAAATGCTATTAACTTAGGAGACAATTGTGATATTTTAAATGAAGAAGATGTTCCTAAGGATACCCAAAGCAAGAAAACAACATCCACTAAACCAGCACAAGTGGGAACGGCTGCTGCAGCACCACTTTCAGCCACAGAAGATATGATCAAAAGGATGAACGACATGATGAACAACATGTAAAAAGCGTCTATGAGGGGACCAAGACAAGGGATACCTCAATAGGGACAACCAATTAGGCCACAAAATGGTGTGCAATTGAGGGTAAATGGAACAACCATGAGACCCATGAGTGTTACTTCCAACCAAAGTATGATGGAAATGTTGAGTACGTGCCTATGAGGTCACAAGGACAACCCATGTACAGATATCAGTCTAATATGGCCCAAGCTGAAAGACCACCAATGGGTATGGAAAGACCTCAACTTGTGTTGGGTCAACAACCTCCGTACCCAGGACATAATGTAGTGCATGTAAAGTACATACACTTTGAAGGAGTCATAGATGAACAAGCAGTGCCTGTTACATCCTATGTGGAGCCTAGCCCATCTACAGTGATGGTAGAAGGAGATGGGTATAATTCACATCCACCACCAATGGAAGAAACCCTGACTTATACTCCACTAGAGCTCACACCAATGTATTATGTAGCTAATCAAGGTGTCATACCTCCCATGGTAAGACCCATGATTAATCCAAGAACGGAAAACTATCACAACTATGGTGCAGATGATCATTGGAAAAATGAATGTCCAGATCCTGATAAAAACCTCAAGCCAGTTGAAACCTATTGCATACAATGTTGCAAAAAGGAAGGAAACTTTCCAAAAGATTGTCCTAAAAATATTTTAAACAAGGGTAAAACAGTAGTAAACATAGTCCAAGTGATACCTAGTAGCTCATCAGAGAGTTAACCAATTATTCCAACCAAGGTAATCACTAGAGCCCAGGCTAAGAAAAAGAAACACAACTCCTCTAATGATTCGAAAAATACAAAAGTTTCCTCTCAAAGGATCAAAAGAAGTAGAAGCAAAATATATGAGATGAGAAAACAAAAAAAAGAGTTGAAATCGAGGAGAAATCAAAAAAGCTACTCCAAGAAAAGGTGAAAAAAGTGGAAGTGAAATCAAGGAAACAACTGTGAAATCTAGATGATCCATTTTGGTTGATAAAATTTTTGAGCCTATTAATGCAGCCTTGGAAGCCTACCAAGCAGGACTTAA
Organism: Adiantum capillus-veneris; assembly: GCF_014529385.1. Classification (NCBI taxonomy): domain Eukaryota; kingdom Viridiplantae; phylum Streptophyta; class Polypodiopsida; order Polypodiales; family Pteridaceae; genus Adiantum; species Adiantum capillus-veneris. The sequence goes on from NC_140945.1 coordinate 6,183,033, forward strand.
AGATTACCAAAACATGAAAAACAAATGGAAAAACTATCCTTCTGCAGACATGGAAGTAGCTAAGTTGGAAGCTTATCAAAATTTGGTAAGAATCACGCAAGAAATGCTAGAAAAACAAAAACCCAAGCTTGAAAGTATCACAAAAGCTGAAGAGCTTGTGGTAAAGACATTAAAGAAAAACCCAATGTGGTGGCAGAACCCCACCTTGAAAGAAAAGAACCATAACTTATAGTGCCAGACAACGAAGATGCCTTAGAAGGAATTCCATTCGTAGAGGAAGACTGGCCATGACACTTATGGGAAAAAGTTAGAGAGATCAATGATGGGAGCCTAGCTCTAAAGTCAGCTCCTGTAGAGGAAGTTTGGTTGGATAACCTACCTTTTGATATGAATATGGATGTACAATCCTTATATGGGGATTGCGGATTTGAAGCTTTAGGAATGTCGAAACCATTGACCTTGAAAACATTACCCTCTTACTTGGGAGATAACGAAGATGAATCCATAGTGTGTAAGACCACTCAAGTAAAAAGAGCTGAGCACACCCTAGAAGTAGACAACATTCATTCAATCATGTCTACACCCATCCAATGCTCTCTTAACTTGGGAGTATTGTTAAAACTCAGACCATATTTATGGAATGATCTACAGAAAAACCTAGAAAAGGTGGGGATAACGGGGCTAATATCAAAAAAATTGGGACATTTGAAAAACAAAATGGACAACAAAGAGATTCGATCTATTCCAATGAACAAAGTTGGAGAATATTATGATGGGGAAGAAGGAAACACCACCCTTCCAGTGAAATATAATGACATTGAAACCATGGCAATACTGGATAGTGGAGCAGCCATAGCCGTATCCACGAAAGCAATATGGGAATCCTGGGGACAACCAGTCATTAGAAAAATTTGAATGAAATTGCAATTGGCTGACGAACACATTGAGAGGGCATTAGGGCTACTTGAAAAAGTGATAGTCAATTCCTGTGGAATTGAATATCAACACACTTTTGTCATAGTAGACTTTGGGAAAAAACTCAATTATGAAATCATATTGGGAAGACCTTTCATGCGACAGGTACAACTTATCCAAGATTGGGAAAAAAATTATCGGTACTTGAAGCAAGTGGTATCTATAACAAAGGTAAATCTAAAAGATCACACTTATAGAGATGTCTTGCAAACACCCATACAAGAGTTTGATTCAGTCTCTTCGGTTGAAACTAAGCTTCCATCCTTGTTAAATGAAGAAATTCCTATTTGGATGTGTGGAGCTTCAGGAAATGGGAGTTCAAAACGAGAAGAATGTATTCTAGAAAGGGATTGCATAGACGAAGCCTATGTACCTAAACCCTTTCTAGAGCATTCATTTGAGCCATTCGAGTGGACTCAAATTTTAGCGACAATGGATGTATGTGTGAATACATCTATGCCTACTCAATTTTGCAATGAGGATGACTACAACATAATTCCCATCCAAATGATTTCAACCCTCAACATTGAAGATGAAGATGAGGAACCCGTGACTTGATAAAAGCTTAACAAATCTTTTTAGACCTCTACTACGATGCAACAGATGAGTTAGATGAACAGTCAACTACCTCAGAATATTTGGGGTTAGAAAAAGAGTGTGAGAGCTAAGCTACTCTTGAAAAGAGGGGAGGAAATTTTTTTTTACTTTCCTAACCAAAAATAAAGAAGACAAAAATGGTATAGGCAAAAAAGAGACAATAGAAACGTGAAAATCTATGCCATCAGTCTCTAGTAGAACACAATTCCTGATGTAGATAGATGCAAATGATTGTGTCAAAGACAAAATCACTGGCAGATATCCTTCAAACAAAAATCCAAAAATGTCTAAAACATCGAGAAAAACAAGGAAGGATACTCAAGCAAACAAACACGATAAGAAGCCAATCGTGACACGAGTTGAGCGGAAAAAGAAATATCAAGAGTTGAAAAAATCTCTAAAGGAGATATATACAGCCGAAATGGAAACCACGGAAGAGGATGGTAAGAACTTAATGAGTGTTCCATCCCATTACAAAAAGTATACTCTCCAAGATCAAAAAATCATAGTCGAACAACCTGTTAGGGAACTACGAAAATAGGGCGAGTCCTACAAAGGGCCTAAAATGCTAAAATGATAGACCTAGCTAAACCAAGAGAAGAGCCTAGACCTGCTTACATTGCAAACGACCTAACAGAGAAAGAAGAAGAGCTCTTGCTAAGCTTGCTAAAAGAATATCGAGATATCTTCACTTGGTCTTACAAGGATCTCAAGGGTGTTGATCCAAAAATCTGTCAACATACCATACCCATGAGAGAAGATGCAAAACCATGTAAACAGAGTCCATACACGTATAATGAAAGGTTTGCCAGGAAGATAAAAGAAGTGATTGAAAAACTAAAGGAAGACGAATTCATTTACGAAATTGAACACACAGATTAGATGTCTCCAATTGTGGTAGTACCCAAGAAGAATGGAAAATTACGAGTGTGTGTCAATCTCAAAAAAGTGAATGCAGCTACCATTAGAGACAACTTTCCTCTTCCAATCACTGAGCATGTTTTAGAACGAGTCGCAAGAAAAGAATCTTACAGCTTCTTAGATGGCTTTTCGGCATACAATCAACTTTTGGTTGACCCAAAAGATCAGCATAAAACTGCTTTTGCAACAGAATGGGGTATTTTTGCCTATTGGGTTATGCCGTTTGGGTTAACTAATGCTCTAGCCACATTTCCAAGGTTGATGAGCCATGTTTTTAAAGAGTATCTTAGGAAATTCTTAGAAGTATATATGGATGATCTATGCGTACATTTATCAATCCGGGCTCATCATTTTGAACACCTCAAAAAGGTATTTGAAAAATGTAGACTTTATAGGATTTGCTTAAATCTTGAAAAGTGTAAATTCATGGATAGACTTAGTGTTAGTCTATTCCCTTAAGCAACACATTCCCAAGTTTAAGAAAGGGAAATGGACCATTTATCATTAAAGATGTATCTCTAAGTGGACTAGTAAAATTGTCCACCATAGATGGTGAACCAATGACTAGTGGATATCATTTAAAGAAATACAATTTGCCGCTAAACCAATGAATTGCTAGAAAAAATGCATGCATCCATGAAAAGGAGGATTAAATGACAACAAGTTGTAGATGAAGCCCAAGAGGAAGCTTGGCTTCGAGTACTCAAATGGAAAGATGCTCTCAGGAATCAACAAATACCAATTCCAATCAACACTCTGGAAGTAGATGACCGACAATGGGAATTACCTAAAGATGCAGTTTCAACAGATGATGAGTGGTTAGACGGAATGGACCTGCATATCAAAGTACAACTCAACAATCATAGCACCAATGCTTTGGTCGACACAGGAGCTAGAGTAAATGCAGTCAGTTATTCCACGTACAAGAAGGAAACAAGTCAAGCATTGACAGCCGGAATAGCGACAATCAAAGGATGCAACAAGAACCCAACCCCAACATTGGGAGTAGTCAACTTGAATGTGATGGTAAATAGATGTTTATGTCCTCATCAGTTTGCATGTTTACTAGATTCTTGGAATTCCTTGGATATGGACATACAAAGTGTTGGGGTTGCAGCGGGCTATGGAGGATGATGTCGGACGATAGCCATGGCTAGCTTGGACGTGCAGAGGAGAGAGAGAGAGAGAGAGAGAGAGAGAGAGAGAGAGAGAGAGAGAGAGAGAGAGAGAGAGAGAGAGAGATCAACACAACAATAGCAGAAACAAAATGAACCACACGCTATTGTTTAATTATCTATTACATATATAGTTTGAACTCTTGCCATGCAATTGCCATGCAAACTGAACTGCATGTTATATGAGACTGTGCCCATGAGCTAGATGAACTTGGGCTTGCATACCCAACAAACCCCCCCCTCAAGCCCAAACTATTGACAATGGACTCGAGACATGTTGGTGTTTATTGCTCAAGCCACCAAAAATAGGGGAGCTGTAGTCCTGGAGCTATAGTCCTGCGTGTTGATGTGGAATGATTTGTCGGTCACCGTCTACAACTTGCTTATCTGCTAGGAGCATAGGATGTGACTAAGTTGCTCAAGGGACTGAGGGTGTGAATACCTGCTTGGATAAAAACCAAATTGGGTGGTCACGAGGAGGCAATGTGAAATATTCAACAAAAAAAAACACTCTGTGTGCGCAGACAACAGCGCCAATGGCAAACTGGCTTTGGTGTGGCTTGTAGATGACGAGCCGGCTGGGAATGAAGTGTCAAGATTTACTGCTTAGGCCAAGGCAAACAACATGATGTGGACTATGGATGATTTGTTGCAGGTCGTCGTGATGGTTCCCCCTTCTGCAAGCGGCATGTCCCACGTGTTGCTTGTCAAGCACCGAGGTTTGAGCCAAAGCTCTGATACCGTATGTTGGGGTTGCAGCGGGCTATGGAGGATGATGCCGGAGGATAGCTATGGCTAGCTTGGACGTGCAGAGGAGGAAAGAGAGAGAGAGATCGACACAACAGTAGCAAAAAAAAAAGAACCACATGTTATTGTTTGATTATCTATTACATATATAGTTTGAACTCTTGCCATGCAAATTGGACTGCATGTTATAGGAGACTGTGCCCACGAGCTAGAAAAACTTGGGCTTGCATACCCAACACAAAGCAGTACTAGATTGGGATACAAACCAGCTCAAGCTATCACCTAAAGGCGGGCATCTCATTGTTCCAATTGCACCAAGCAAGGACGAATGGAAAGAAAGCAATCAGCAGATCAAACCACGAAGTAATCAATCTTCTCCATCCCCTCGACAAGCAAATGGTACAAGTAGCATGCAAGGAGTCAGGAAAATTTGGGTACCAAAAGCACAGCTTAAGGATAAGCCGATTCGAATCTGGGCGCCCAAAACATCACCGACAAAACAAAAGAAGGTTCTAAGGGTAAAAACATAGAGACGAGCATCTATGAGCAAGGAACCTAACTTGAAATGGATTTGGAAGAAAAAGGAGCTCTTATCTTCTCCACAAACCTTACAACCGATCAAGCAATGGAGAGTTAAGTCTTAAAAGACTCCACCACACCATACAGCACTAAACAAACCAAGCTACCAATGGCGAGAAAAATCTCGACAACAGTCAAAAGTGCTACCAACATCTCAAGCAATCAGCATGCTCAAGCATCCTCATGGTACAATCAAACAAAGAGCACACAAGCTACAAGATTTGCTCTTTGGAAGATAGCATCAGAAAGCCTCGACATCAGAAACCCTTGAGTTAATTACTCAGGACCCAGCTCTTGCACAACGTTGTGGGTTGAATTGCATTGCTCTTCAAAGCATGGTAGAGCCAACCACGACTATGCATAGACATGATAGTTCAACCCATGCACACAGTCGTCCCGGAGTATGCCATTTAGGAGGAGTGGAAGGGCACTAAGTAATTAAGGGCAATGTTTGAAGAGGGAGGAAAAGGTTTGATGTTAACATGTGATTTTTTGCAAAATTGCCTAATAATTCCCTTATAATTCATCATCAAGGGAAAATTCGCTGATAATATCTTCCCAATGAGTGTAAATAGTGTTTATACTATCAAAAAATCATCAAAAAATAGTCTTTTTTGGTTATTTTTCATCATTTTTATTTATAATGAGACTTAAAAATAGTCAAATCCAACAAAAAACAATAAAGATATGTTTTTCAATGGATTTTCACTTTACTTTTTTGGAGCATTTTGTTATGTTCTTTGATTTTTTTAATAAACAATAAAAATTAATAATAAATAGCAAAGAAGCTCATATGGAAAAACAAAAGACACGATGGTGATTAGAAAGACAAGGTGGACAAGCACAAAAAATTTCAATGAAATTAGAAGATGGAAGTGGGAAGCCTAAATTAGGCGGCCATACCTACTTTTGCAGAATTCTTGTAGAATGAGCTACAGGAATCCGATCAAGGAAATTTTTGAGTCTAACATAAATTTCACGGCCTAGTACGACTAACGAGGGAATATGAGGAAAATTGGTTCGGGAAGTCCAGGTATTGATATCCAAGGTAGTCTAAAACCACCTCATTTCCACGTGTGGCCTTTGCAGAGAGAGCTTTTTAACCTCTTTCACGCATCTTTTTTGGAGTCTACAGTTGCCCATTTTTAGCGCCATCTCACACGAGACATGAGGGGTAAGTTCTTTACTCATCAATGATCCATTTTGTACGACTGATAGCTAGTCTAAACCCCTAGAAAAAACCCTAGAAACCGAGCAATGCACGAAGACCTACAACCAAAAACTGACCATAGTGGCCTATCAGCTTGACCAAATTGGATGAGATTTGAATTGTAGCATGCCCTAACATAGTAGAACCTTTCTATATCATCAGTTGACCATTCGACAGGGGTCGAGGGGATCCCCCAGTAGAAAAGCTAGGTTTTTGACAGATGCCAGAATTTCGATCTGACTCCACAGTCAGCATGAAATCAACCAAGCAAAGCTCTCGAAAAGCAAAAAACGGCTCGAAGGCTACAAAGCGTCAAATTTGACATACGGGGTCAAACTGAATCCAAATGGGCCAAAATTGGATGAGTTGCTTCACAACTATGTTGCGGACAAGTCCAAAGCCCCCAAAATTGACTGACCAACTCAACAGGCATTATAGTCACAAAAATCAAAGATTTCAGAGTCGATAAAGCACAAAGTGATTCCGGCAAGACCAAACTTGACCAAATTCAATTTAGGACTTGTTTTAAGTGTATAGAATGTGTTTAGGTCAAAAATTTTAAGTTTAGCAAGAAAATTGTGACTGCTGTATAATCGTGATTATTTACTTTTGCACTATTTTTTCTTGGAACTTGTATCATCACCTCACCTATCATGTGTACACACCTATTAAATGCCAAAAATCAAGTATAAGCCAAAATGAGCACCTATAACTTGGAAAATTGCCTGAAAACGCAAAGAAATTTTTGCAAGTCAATTTTTGGGTTATGGACCATATTTCTTGATTCAAATCACCTCATATCTCATACACAGAGTCTATACACTACCTAGAACTAATTTGAACCAAAAAATGTTGGTTTTGGTAGAAATGTTAATAATTGAGATTATTTACTTTTTAGCCAAAATGGAGGAATTTTGATATTTTGCCATCATACATCCAAAGTACATGATGTGTTAAGCCCACTAGCCAAGTCTGAACCAATTTGGAGCTCAAAATATCAAATTTCCATTATATCTACCGTTACAGAGACCTAAAGCCAAAATCTGGTACCATTTTCACCCTAAGCATCCAAATGAGCCCATACATCACTCAAGCATGTATTTGGTATATACTTCAAGCCTGTGATGCCAAGTTTGCCAAAAGTTGGAGAAATTACTCAGTTGTAAATAATCACAATTATTTACTTTGGTTGCAAATTTTTGTTTGAACTTGACATTTTTGTTCCTTGCATTTTGTTCAAAAATTGATTTGAAGCAAATTGGACTAAAATTGTCAACGTTTCAGACTAAAGGACACTTCAGAGAAAAATCCGACAAATTCGCTAACTTTGACACTCTATTCACTTAACAGGAGCCATGCAAGCAGCAAAGAGGGCCAAGAAGAAGCTCAACCAGAAAGAAAAGTTGCAAGAGGTACCCGCATACCAAATGGATCCAGATTCAGTCAAAGCCGCCAAGGCAGCCTATCTTTTAAAATGTAGGGATGCATTGTAGCACGACCTAATCGCAACCCACAAAATTATCAAATCCATGGAGGGATCGAGCAACTCGGCTAGGACATGGAAGCACGGGTCTAAGATGAATGGAATAGAGGATTCAAGAGATCACCTCTCCATTGCAAGTAGAGATTAGCCATGGCAAGACTAACTCTAAATCTACTCTAATCACTAATCAATTAATCTCCTACACACATCAAGCCCACCAAAGTCCGACTTGCCATAGACTAGAAACTCCAAACACACTAATGATAAGAACACACTAATTACCACACATCAATTAAGGCACTTCATCAATAGCTTACACACACGAGGTGAATGGTGCTAGAGATCCATAAAACCTATCTACACACACAAGCAAAGAATAGGGCACACACACAAATTAGAAGATTAAGACCCAACTTAATCACCCTAATTTATGATGCTAAATATCACAAATCAATTGATCGTAAAGAGATAAGAGTGTTTACTAGCAATAACTACATACATCTCTCAAATCTAGAATAATGAAAGTGTAATACTACTTCATGACAAGATGAAATGTAGAGAAGAAGAGACTAATGAGAAAATAAAAATTAGATTAATCAAGAAGAGCTTACACTAATTACAATGGTTAGCACTGGCCTCTCAAGCATAGACATTAAGCTCAAGGCTAGGCCAAGAGTGAACACTCTAGAGAGAGGGAGCTCTCAAAAGTGGTCCTCAAGAGTGGATACTCAAGAAGGAAGCCTCCTTACACAAAGGCTTCTTTTTAAGGGCTTTCACCACTTTCCCTTCTACTATGGGTTTAAGCTTGAGCCCTCAAACTACCACATACAACTTTGGAACTCCAAGTGATCCCAAGACTTATACAAAGTGAGTGGAAATATTGTGACATCCATAGATATCTCTCGCTTGATGCATATTCAATGTAGCATGTGTTAGCCGCTGCTAACATTCCCTCCTTCCTAATTTGGCACACGTCGTCGTGTGCCGGTGAAGCAAGACACGGTGACATGATAGAAAGCAAGTCCATGGAAGAAATAATGAGCTGCAAAACATGTGAACAAGTAATGAGCATCAAAGGCCAACAAGGATACAAACATGAAGTACAATGAACAATCATACAAAGTGAGTTTTTTGCTTCTAAAAGATGGGTGAATCATAGTAAAAAATTAGACAACATAAAGCAAAAAAAACCTAAACTATTGTGAAGATTAAACCACTTGAAATTTCAGTTTTATGCATGAAACACAAGTAATCATTTATGACCCTAGGCGAATGCAAGTTCATAAACCTACTAGCCTAAAAACTATGTGAGCAATCTTAATAAAACATCCAAGTCTATCATGTCTATGGGCTATAAAAAAGCTCCTAATCTATTAGTACATTTTTCACGGCCTTTTGAAGCTCATGGAAGTTTTGATTTTGTCATTCATTGAGAAAATTAAAGCACAATCACAAGGCTACCACCCCAAGGCAAGTCTAGGTGCGACTCCTGGCTCCTTGAACACTCAAGAAGGTGTTCCACAAGCCTACTAGCCTACCAAGGTGAGTCTAGGTGTGACTCTTGGCTCCTTGAACACTCAAGAAGGTGTTCCACAAGCCTACTAGCCTACCAAGGTGACAGCTAACCCCTATCAGCCCAGGGCATCGGTTTAGAGCCTTGACCAAGCAAGCCAAGGTGATTCCCCTCACTTGCTAGGTGCCAATAAGGCGCTAGGTCTCACAAAGACACAACATAACATAGAATTTTTATTTTCATGTGCCTTAGTAGCATTTTTGCTACTTTTTTGGACACTTCTTTGCTTCATGATTCATTTTTTAGCACGTTTTTATTCTTCCAACATGAGATGCTAATGGCAATTGGACTAAAAGACTAAAAACCTAATCATAGCCCTAAAACATGTTAAAAATGAATAGAGTATTAAGACTATCCCTAAGAGTCTAGGACTAATGAGAAATAAACATATATTAACCTAAGGTCAAGGCCAATTACCTATGATTAACACACTTAAAACCTAATTTTTTGATGAGTTAATTTTCACAAAGCAAAGTGTTGAAACTTTATCATGCGTAGCTTATGAACATGAAAAAACCATAGCTTAGAAGCAGATTCACTTAAGCCAAGCAAGAGAATGGAGAGAAGAATCATGGAAGGATTACACCTATCCATGCTCTTTGTGCATCCTTGAGCAAGCATCCCCTTTGTAGAGAAGTATCTTGATCTTTTTATTTGCAAAAGAAGATTTTCGAAGCTAAGTGTAAACACAAGCTACAAAAGCCAATTATTGAAATCCTAAAGCACACAAAAACATTAATGAAAACCTAAAGCTAGGGTTTTGCATACCCGAATTTGCCAAAGGGAAAAAAACCCAAGGGAAAAAAATGCCTTTGGTTATGCACATGATGCTCTTTGAAAGCAAATTTATGAATACATATCAACAATGAGAGATAAAATGAGCTTCTACATAAGCAAATTTTGCAATTTCAAGTCTCTCATGCATGATTCAAAAGTTGGTTAATTTCTAGCTCAATGAAATATGGAGTTAAAACAAGCCAAGAGCTGAAAATAATGCAACTTTTGAATGAAATGAAGTGGCTCTTGATAGCCAAATTTTACAATTTAAAGCTTTTCAAAAAGTTGGCTAACAACTAGCTCACATGAAATTTTACATATTTTAGTGCAATCTATGAGCTAGAGATGACTGCAACTTGATGAAATGAAAATGAATGGCTCTTACTAGCCAATTTTGTACTTTAAAAGCTCAAAAAGTTGGCTAAACACTAGCTCAAATGAAAAATTTTACATTTTTCGACCAAGCTATGAGCTAGCATTACAACTTTAATCCAAACATTTGGAATGGCTCTAATTAGCCAAATTTTGCAATATTGTAATGATGACCCCTTCTTGGATCAATGAAAGCACACACCTGCCACATCCCCCTTCAAAAGCAATTCAATTGTTAGTGATTTTAGCATTTGAACATCCAATACAAGCACTAAAAATCAACCACAAACCCAAAATTTTCATGCTCACTCTCATCCATTAAAATGAGCTTAATTTTCGTGCTATGTAGGTATTTTTGCATTCAAATTAAGCACCAAAAAAGTATCGAGCAATGCCAAGTTCAAATTCTCATCCATTCTTCATTCACAAACTCAAAAGATACTGCTCTCCCATGTTCATCCAAAAAAGCTCTATTTTTAGTGCTATGCAAGGTTTTTACATTTAATTCAAGCACTAAAATATACACTCAATGCCAAGCCCAACTTTCAATGCACACTCTTTGACCAAGCATCAGTTTACTTCAATGTACCTCAAGATGAAGTTCACATGTAGCTGATATGATATATATAACATCGCAGAGGAAAAGCGTAAGGTAAAATTTTGTTTTCCCCGTCCAAAAGGATATACAAAGATCACCACCAAAATCTTCTCCGAAGATACAGATTCTACCAGTAAGTACAATGGATCTATTAAGGTCAAAGGTTACCCAAATGCAGGAGGACAATGCTCAACAATTGCAAACAAAAGTGCAATATCACAGCCAATGGAGTCAACATCGATTGAAGCAGGTGATCAAAGCAAAGAGAATGCAGATAAAGTTTAACCAAAGGATGTTGCCATAGCAAAAGCAGTCAATTCAGACACGAATCCTGAGAAGATCAAGTGTAACATCACCAATGAAAATGAAGAAAATCTGTCAAGCGACGTAAAGCTAGATTTTCAGTTAGACAAGAACCTCATGTCTTTTTGCACTTGGAAAAGATGTGGCCAACCACAGCTGGAAGATGCTCCTGAATTTGTGAGCATATCAAGAAACAAACGAGCAGAATGCTGGGGAATCATCTCCACCACCATTGAAGTAAGTTCACAGATCATCATAGCTCAATTTCATGTGATCACAACAAAAGATATGCCAAATGACATCATAATGGGAATGCCAATGGCCCAAAAGATGTTAGAAATAAAAAATGCCAACATGACGGAGTCATCACAGACATCAAAGAATGAAGAACAAGACTGGTCAACCGCGGACAACAGCACAAAGTCCTCAAGCACAGTTAGAATGGAGACTGATATCAAAGAAGATCTTATTGAAGATGATTCATCTCCATCAATCAGAACTTCAGAAGAGCTTAAAGCAAATCAGGCAATAGCAAGTGCAGATCAAAGAAGTCAAAGAGAAACCACAGAAGCTATTGAGAAGAGAATTCCATCAAAGCCACAAGTTAAGAAGAACGGGGTTGCAGAGAACCAAGAAGCAATAGGAAGTCCAAAGATCAATCACTCATTGCCAGCTAAATCTGTTGTTGTAAGTTAGATTGCAACGAAAAGTCTCAAGCTACCTTCCATAGAGACACAGTTAAATCAAGATGAGACCATGGCAAAAGCAGGACAAAAATATTCAATAGAACTAAAAATCTCAAATTTAGAGTTGCAGAAGTCACAAGGATCAAACACAAATCTTACAGACAAAGGTAAAAGCTAAAGTGGAACTTCCATCGATTAGCACAAAATGTGTGACAGCATATGCCTCTACATCAAAGAACCCTCATGGATTAGCTTCTTCAAGCAAGTCAAGCTTTCAGAAATTCAAGTCAATTGCTGACCCAACTGGAACCTCTAAGGAGACACCCAGAAAAGCAAAGATATTTCAACCAAAGTACTCAAAAAAGCAAAGGAAAGTCAAGCAAGTGTTTGTTCCGAGCAATTTAGTCAAATTCAATGATCCGGTTTGGATTAAAGATAGGAAATCAACACAGAAAAGCAAACACATGGGATGGATAGCATCACAATGGAGCTTAAAACAGCAGGAGTACTATGGAGGTAATAGACAGATATGGGTACCAAAACTGCAGGTTAGAGCATATGAAGTAACTTCAAGTCCCTCCCAAGAAAGAAGGCCCACAAGGTATCAACCTCGACAATATCCCAAGGTACCTAAGAATCTGGTATACAATGGAACAACATCGAAAGATGCTAAAGTTTACCACAACTTTCAAGAGGATACAGAAAAAACACGGATCTCAAAGAATCTTTCTCTTCGACAAGGATTCTACACAGGGTATACAAAGATTTGGCTACCAGTCAACCACAAGCCAACTGCAACTACACCAGACTTGCATGAAGATCTCAACATCTCAACAGGACCTAAAGCTCAACAAAGTTAACGAAGGAGTTATAAAGGTCATCAAGAGGTTTGGATTCTTAAGTCTTCCAATGCTCTTAGTCAAAAGTCAGATGACAAAAGTGAACAAAGGCCTCCAACAACATGAAATACTTCTATCAAAAGGCCTAATTGGAGAATCAAACAGATAATGGAGTCTTCAAAGTCAAAGAAGGACAACCCAACCAATGAGAATGCAGATTCGAAGAAGATAAAACAGGTATGGCAAAAGAAACCTTCAATGCCAGCTTGGTCCTTCACTACGGGCACTAAAATAGGAAGGGGGAAATGTTAACTGAGTCAATGTCGGTTAACAGAAGCTGCTAAAGACGGAAGACGTACGAATTCACATCGAGGATGAATGCAAAGAAGCAGTAAAGGTTGGAGTTACACGTTTTCCACATCTTCCCAAAATGGTCATGCATTGTAAATTCTTGATTTAATTCAAGCCATTGTAATATTTCTAATGTGTTACGGGCTCAATGGGAGTTCCAAGTTGTAAAGGATAGGTCACTTACTGTGCCTAGGTTGCAGATTCACTAAATGGTGAGTCCTAAAGGCCTTGGACGCCCGAACATTGCATATTTTTAACCTAGGTATATAAGGCAGTGTGTAAAATAAATGAGAGTTCTCAATTCATTTGTTGAGAGCACTCTTTGGTGAGAGCTCTTGAGGTTTGTGGCTATGGAGTCCTTGAGCTTCTCCTTGCTCATGAGACTTGATTAACACTAATCATTGATTCAGTCTCTCTTACTATGTCTCTCTATTATTTCTTATGATTTCCTATGACGCTTAGATTAACTAGATCTTAACTAATTATTGGTTAATCCCTCTCTAATCTTGTGTGATTGCCCTCTTTTGCTTGTGTGTGCATGTAGGTTTGATTGGAGTGTGGTGCTGGATAGATCTATGTGTCTGTGCTTGCGATTAGTGTATTGCATGATAGGATTAGTGTTGTGTGCGTCTTGCAATCGTAGTGTGTGTGATTGGGTTGATTGGAGGTGAAGAGAAGTGGATATGGAGATTGCCCTTCATTGCAGCTTCGCTCTTCCATAGGCCGAGAAGCTCACCTCATAGATTTAACCATTTGTGTTGCCACGAGTATCTCACTAACCGTGTGAGTGTTTCCATGCCCTAGCCGGGTAGCTCATCCCTTTGGATTGATAATTTTGTTGGTCATTGGAGCTATTACAACAATGGGACCCCCAACACAAATGAAAATATTTGCACCGGTGATCAACAACCTCACATCAAGGTTTGTAGGCTACTCAGCGGGTGGTGGAGCTCAAAAACAGAGTAACTATGCGGTTTTTGCAAGTTCCAAATAAAGAAAGGAAGATCAGATACCAAAAGGCACTAAATGAGCTTAAAGACCGCCTCGCTAGTCGCTAGCCCAAAGACTACTTCAGTCCATAAAGCTATGTCAAGGGACGACACAGGCGAGGAGGGGGGGAATGTTAGTAGCAAGCTAACACGGATACTATTTTTCAGAGTTCTCATTGTAAAACACTTATTATTTTGATAAATTGGGAATATTGTAACTCCTATTTTCTCGGATAAACTCTGTAATTAATGAGCTAGGACTACAAGCTTCGAGATTGTATCAACCTGTCATTACCCAACTTTGGTAGAACTCCCATTATTTTTTACCACCAAAAACCTTGACTAAGGTATAAAAGCTAATTTTTGTAAGTTATTGAAAGTTTGGGATCATGAAATACATGGCGTGAGCTAACAGCGCTCGCTCCTCTCCTTCTAGCGCTTCCTATTCCCTCCTCGATTGTCACACTGCAGTCACGTTTGTTGCATTGCAACCGTAAGTAAGAGCTCTACGCATTGACGTAAAAACATCACAGTATCTTGTAGCTTTTGGCATCATCGACCCGCGGCCTTAATTTCATTATAACTAGGAATTTACACTTTCATATCAAAAAATAAGCATAGGCGGGGTATTGGGGCATCATTTCTAAGGATTTGGATACATTCTGGGTCAAAAACGACTAGGTCAAAAATCCACTGCTGTTAATAATCGCGATTTTGAAACTTGACCTAAAGAGGGGTTTGAGACCATAAGCATGTGTCTTAGGTCTTATAAACATCTCTTAGAAGTTTTGTTACGTTTGGATGTCATTTGATGTTGTAACGAATGTGATTTGTTTGTCAATGAGCGATTGGCTTTTGGTGATTTCAGTCACTTGAGTGTAGCTTGAGTTAGATGCAAGTTGTTAGTTGTTTTCCAAGAGATTGACAACCTCTTGTAGCCTCTATGCACTAGTCAAGTCAGCTTTATCCCATGGATTGACAATTTAATCGTGGTTCTTACTAATACTGCAATAAGATAGGATGGTGAGGTTAAACATGCGTTCCACAATCCTTAGGTCTATAGGATGCACCTCTATATTTGCACCATGTGGCCCAAGGGCTAGAGGATTTTCCCTAGAGTGGAGGGTGTGATGGTAAGTCTCTTCATGAAAACCATGTTTTGTCCTATGAATCTTTTTAGGTATCTTTAAGAATCTACGAGAGACTAATTTTGTTATCTTTGGCTATAGGACCATTTTTTGTAGGTATAGAATAGAAATAGCTCTATAACCTTAGGATTGTAGTAGAGTACTTTTTTCATGTGTCACCCTATGCCCCTAAGGCCAAAGGACATGTACAGAGTAGTCTACAACCTCAAAATTGTAGGGTACTTTTTGTAGGTATAGAATAGAGAGAACTCTATAACCTCAACATTGTAGGGTACTTTTTTCTTGAATCACCCTATGGCCATAGGGCCATAGGGTGGTCTTTGCATGTACCATTGTATGGTGCTAGGTCCATAGGGAATTTATGAAGTACTTTATACATAAAGAGAAATAATATATAGCCTTTGGGACAAATTATATACTTTAATGAAACAAATCCTTTGCCTATTTACTTAGCATTATGTAGATCCTAAAGACAAAGGTGCCCTCTATGTTTGTTAGAAAAGTATTTCCCTAAGTCCATATGGTAGCCAAGGTGTCTATTAAGACAATAATGTAATATATTTGAAGAGTATCCAATGGCCCCAAGGGTAATGGGTAGACTAGGTGTACTTCTAGAGCATCTACATTGAAATCTTTTGGCCATGGAACCATAGGGTACCCTCTATATGATTTTTATGACCATAACATGCTTTGTTTTGAGCTTCAGGGATTATGGCCTTATTTTTATGAATTGGTATATTGGAAACCTAAGGGCTAAGGGCCATAAGGCTTACTCTATATTTTATAATACAAGGGTTTTGATAATAGGTTTCTAGAAGAAACCCAAATTTTACCATATGTCCTAAGGGCCAAATGATGCTCTTTGTAGGTATTTTTAAGACTCTATGAAAGCCAGAAATATGCCTTTGTATGGAGCTAGGACCATACAAAAAGGATTTCTTATAGGTATCAAAGGCGAGAAAATTATAGTCCTAAGATCTTAGGATGATTTATATATGTACCACCCTATACCCATAGGGCTATAGGACCTATATGGTACCTTATAGAGAACTAGAAAAAATATGTAGCCTTTGATTTTAGTGATCTCACCACAACTTCTTGATCTTTCTACTCAACATAACATAGATCATAGTGCCAAAGGGTTCCCTTTATTTTAGTTAGACAACCCACTTATAGCCATAGGGTGGCAGAGGGAAATAGGGTGCCCTTTGTATGGTTTCATAACCATAGCATGGTATTCTTTGATACAAGGGTGTTGATAATAGGTTTTAGAATAAACCCACATTTTAGCCTATGGCCTAATGGCCATAGGATGCTCTTTGTGTACATTTTTAAGACTCTATGAAAGCCAAAAATATGCCTTTCTATGGAATCAGGACCATAAAAAAGGGATTTTTTATAGGTTATAAAAAGAGAGAGAATTATAGTACTAATATTGCAGAATGATTTATATATGTACCACCCTATAGCCCTATGGCTATAGGGACTATATGGAGTACCTTGTAGAGAAAACGGTATAGCCTTTGGACATAGGTTACATTTTGGTCATCTCGTCACAATCCTTTGATCTTTTTACTAAACATAGCATATATCATGGTGTCAAAGGGTTCCCTTTATTCTAGTTAGACAACCCTATGGACTTATGGCCATAGGGTGGCAAACTTTGCCCTATTCTTTAACATCTTAATGTACTATAAAACAAGTACTACTCAATGGCCCCAAGATCATTGGTGACCTAGCTGTATCTAAAGGGGCTCTATATTGGGACCCTATGGACCAAGAGAAATAGGGTGCCCTTTGTATGGTTTGACCATAGCATGGTATGATTGTAACATAAGAGTCTGTAGTGCTACATAGATCCTATTTATCTTGGCTTCCTAAGTGTAACTTGGACCATCACACACTTGGTCCAAATATGCTAAAAACATGTGATGCCTAAACTATGCCGCCCTTATGGACTCAAGACCATAGAGTCCTTTGCAAGTGTAGACTACAAAAGGAGTTTGGAATTTGACAATAACCTATGCCATTATGGAAACAGCAAAGTACAAAAAATACTACAATAACTTTCAAAGTGCAAATGGGAGCATTGAAAAGAGAATCAACAATAGCTTTGTAGGTGCTCATTTTAAATGCTAGATAGTTTTCTAAGTCATCAATTTCATGGTTTTCTTGATTTTAAAGTCACATGATCACAAATATTTATTTCTTATATTATTAAATTCAATAACACATTTACTTTTCTCAATGTTCCTAATAATTACCTTGTATGTAAATTTGGTTGTTTGACAAAATCTTCAAAAATATAGGACGTTGGAAGTTTTGAAAGAATTGAAAGGGTGGCATATCTTTAATATGCTAGAAAAATATGCTCAAAAACTAATCAAGGTCACAACATTCAAAAGGAAGATTTTTGAAAGTGTAAACACATCCGCAATGTCTGTTAATAGGTCTAAGATTTTCACTTCAATGCATTTGGTTGTCTTTGATTTAACCACTAAATATACAATCCAATTCACAAACTTAAACAATTTTCATACATTGTACAATCATTTCTTTGCAAGAAACCTTCATACAATGTTTCTATTTCTACATGACAAGCTAAAAAATTGTACTAGTCCTAGCTTCCCTCTATTAAAAAAGATTCAAGATATCCATTTCAATTCTTTGCATCATCTAGAAGAAAAATAAAATCATAGTTCAAACCAAAATACTTGCACTTTATATCTTTGAATAAAGTTTAATCTAGCTATTTGCAATAGAAAGATAATTATATCAAACGCTTACACCATCAATTCACAATAGAAGAACTTACACTCAACCAAAAATTATAATAAAGAAACTATTTACACTCTCATTTTGGAAATTTGAGGAATTAAAACTTTTGTTTTTTTCTAGGTTATTTCATTCTCAATAGATTATTAAACCTTAATCACAAGCTAGGCAATATATGTCCCTAATGTATATGAACCCTATGATTCCAAGGCAATAAGTTGACATATCTTCTCCCATATATTTTTCCAAAAGTCTGGTCTAGAATTCGCACACTATGACCTTGTGATCTTCAACAAGATAGCAAGGACAAAGAAAAATGTTTTTGAGACAAAGAGTCTTTAGGTGACCTAGAATAACCAACCTATGGTCTAAAGGCAACAAGGTGTCAGGTGATGTTTTATCAGATGTGTCCATAGAAAGCTAAGTGATTTGCATCCATGGGGTGGTTTAAGTGCCCCTGTGGATATACTATGCCAGTACCCTATGGCCCTTAGGCCTTAGGGTATCCCAAATTCTCTTGGATAACTTATATTTCGTTTCAGAGATATTATTCTCACAGCCTAGGGGCCTAAGACTGTATAGTAGCCCAAATGCTTATGTGCCCTTTTAGAGACTCTATGTAATCACCCTATGCCCATATGATTGTAGGGTAGTCCAAATGCTTTTGGGGGATTCTATGTTGGCACCCTATGGCCCTAAGGTTGTGGAGTAGCCCAAATGCTTATGTGCCCTTTTAGAGACTCTAAGTAATCACCCTACACCCGTAAGGTTGTAGGAGGGTATCCCATTTTCTTTTGGAAGATTCTATGGCCCTAGGGCCATAGGGTGCCATGTCTACAAAGAACTCTATGACCTCAACTCATAGGGTGTTCTTTCCAAACCTCATATGATCACTTAACTTTAAAGTATTACATAATATATCTTATGACCACATATATATATATATATATATATATATATATATATATAATTCTATTTTCCATAGCATGTCCATATAATAGCATACACTTAAGTCTAATTTTTTTATTGTGAAAAAACTCAAACTCACAAGTTCACATTTTTTCAAAGAAAATAAATTGAGAAAAATAACAAACCAAACATCAATGTTTTGAACATCATGGGTGGATTTGACATAAGACAAATAAAATAGAATGATAGAAATAATAATCTAAATATTAGTGATGTAATATCACGGGTGGCTAGCTTAATCTGTTTCCTGTAGAATTTTTAGGATGGCATCAACACTTGCATCCAATGGTTCTTCAATTTTTTCTTCCTCTTACTCCTTGGCATTGACTTTCTTTGTGGTATCCACATCTACCCACCTTCTGAGATCAAGGTCTTCTTCCACTATGGAATGGAAAAGAGCTTCCAATTGCATCATTTGATCACTAGTATATGCAACTAATATCACCTTTCTCTATTGTTGTAGTGTCTCTTTAGTCCCATAGCCTAATGAGAAGATGTCTATTACTTGATCATCTTCTTTGACATGGATGAATTTGATTTCATGACACACAAAAAAAGATTTTTCCATGGTCACAACATCATACTCATTGTCATTGATGTAGAGAGTGTGCATTGGCTCCAACAATGACTCTTTAACACTAGAGTAGTTGGTGTACTGCTCTCCTTGACTGAAGAATGCCCAAACCCCAAAACTAGTTTGCAAAGATCACAGGATTGGACGGTCTCTGATCCCAATAAGGAGCTCAAAGGTAGAACATGCATTTCATACCATTTAGCTTTTTCAAAAATTGCCTTCTCTAGGGAAGCAGCATGCTGAGATACTTGACTAAGCTGGCAATTAAAAACTCTGATGGTTGATGTGCTACCCCCTATACTCCATCAACTACTTTACCAAACTAGATTGCACTCCAACCACTAGATGTAAGACTTTTGTGTGTTGTATCTATGATACATACACCAACACAAATTATTGAGCTATTCTCACTACAGAGAAACTCAATGCCTTCCAGATTCTTTCCAACACACTTGATTGTCCATGGTAAAATGAATTGCAAACTAGAAGTTTCATTCTTTTGTGCAATGATCCACTACACATATCCCCTAGTGATCTCAAGAACTGACTCTTTCTCCTCTGCTTTTTGTAGCAAGGGATTTAGCCATTGTGTACAGCTTGTGAAGAGAGATTTGTAGATCTCACCCGCAATGTTATAATGAGACTTACATTCATACCATGAAGTAATTGTTGTTGCTGATGGATCTAACTCATTAAATGCCATCAACATTTGAGGCTCAAAAACCCTAGTCTGCTTTAAGTTCATTGTACGGGCAGTAGTGAGGTCAAGCATGCCTGCTTGATGTGGTTGCTTCACTAAGCTGATCTTCTTTTCTATTAGCTCTTGTTGTAGTATCTTGACATGAGCATCTTCTAAACCATTTAAGAATGTAAAGGTTGTTATGATTGGTTGTTGCACACAAGAAGCTGATGTTTGATTCTTCTCCAAGATGTTTATCCATTGATGGTAGATTTCATCATTGTACATGACCATGTGTGCTTCTTTGTTGGCAAATGATTCATGGTTGAACGTGATGTTTGCCACATTTACAAAGGCCTTAAAAATAAATAAAAGGAAATTAACTTTATTTCAAGACATATTTGCAACAAAAATGAGCATAGGAAAGTCGAACTTACATCCCAAGGTGCTCGACTTGGATGATCGCTAGGAACTCCTACCTTGGGTTTTGTTGGTTTAGAATATGCAAGCCATTGACTACGACCATGCTTCAAGACCCCCACATAAGGTTGGTGCTTCATTGCTGTTATTCTCTCCATGTTCTCCATTTTGGATATTTGAACAGCAACCTCTTTGGGAGCCACTATCCTTGCAGTTCTAAACTTGTAGAACTCTTTTCTCAAATCATACTTAGTGCTGTTGTTATGCAAAAAATCTCTAGCCACTATGATGGAATGCTGACCTGATAGAATCCATTAATGGTATGTTGCTAGCTTGTCTCCATGCACTTCAGTTGTTTGTAAAGGCATTTTTGTAATTGGATTATACGGCATCAGGTCTGCTGCATTGGAGACTGGCCTAGAGTGCCCTGCAAATTGCTTCAAGAGGTATTTCACATACACATCTGATAACGGTCTGCATTTATAGCTATTTGGTGCAAGGTTGCATTGCTCAACTAGGATCAATTGGATAAATTGTACACCAAATTTAAAATAGTGTGAAATTCCAACGTATCCATCTAGCCCACTCTTAGAAGTTTTGATAACTTCTTTATCAAGATCTTTTTCTTTGGGTTGTATAATAGAGTCTAACACAACTAAGGATACTGATTCCACAACCACTGCCACTGAGGGGTTTTAAAATGTTATGGTTGCAAGTCCACTAGAATGCCCTGCTTCTTGAGTCTGTAGGGGTATAATTGAAAGATTTTCTTCGGCCACGTTTCTACTATTGTCTCCAAGTGAGTGAGTCTGACTCTCCTTGAGAGTCTTAGCCTAGCTTGCTTTATTTGTTTCTTTGTTATTTTTCTTCTTATTCTTCTTTGTGCTACTCAATTTACCTAAATATTGAGTGAATTTCTTATAGCCCTCAATATATAAGTCTATGAAGTTATCACTTGGGGTGTCGTCTTGAAGCTCCACCCACCCTGCTTTTGTCATTGTTTGTCACTCTGTCATAATCAACCTTAACCAAGCTTTGAGCAAAGGCCATAGGCTCCAACAAGTAGGAGTCACCATTGAGTAGATTTACTGCAAGGCTTGGAGACATTTCAAGATCTGAACGATCTTTCTTTATCTCCTTAAAAATCCCACAGTCCTTGAAGGGCAAGTGCTCTTTATCTTGAAACAACAAGTGGAATTTTTCATCACTTCCACCATTTGGCAAGTAAAAATCTAGATACCAAGAACTTGGTATTGATCTTGTTGCATCAGTTGACTTCGACATTCTCTTTTGAGACATTTTCTGTAAAAAGAATAACATATATTTAGACAGGATGGATGTTGTACCTAGGGCCATAGAGTCCCCTCTATGTTAAACCCTATGGTCTTAGGTCCAAAGGGTGCCAACAAAATGGTTCTATAAGTGTACTTAGGCCACCCTATGGTACTAGGATCACATGTTCTCTTATGACATTAGAGGAACCTTGTGAACCTAGGGCCATAGGGGTCCAAAGTAGTAGCCCTTGAATGGCCTAAATGCCCCTTTAGAGCCTCTACACTAACACCTTATGGCCCAAGGTCCATAGGGTTCCGTCTAATCGAATCAAAGTTCTTATGTCCATGGCATCCATTTGGATGCACTTGAGTGGCCAAAATGCCTTTTGAGTTTCTACAATGGCCACATGGCGCACTCTAATCTTATGAGAGTTCCTGTGTACATGGTTCCCATGTAGGTATCATTGAGTGTCATAAATGTCATCTTAGAGATTCTACATTATCACATTGTAAACTACCTCACATTCTCTATACATGCCCGATCCGTGTACACCTCGGTCTATAGGTGCACAGAGGTCAGGACCATCGGGTTATAGTCTCGTTTTTATTGGTCAATGCCTATATTCATGGGTGTCACATAAGTGCAAACCCATATCTACATGACAATGCATGTAGTGGGAAAAACCCCTTTGCCGTATAGTTTATTTCTAAGTTGTGACCTCTTTTGTAAGCCTCAACTAACTAATCTATAGTATTTGGGTCCTAGGTCCATAGGGTTCCCTCTAGTCGAATCAAAGTTCTTACGTTCATGGTGCCCATATGTGTGCGTTTGAGTGGCCTAAATACCCTTTATAGATTCCACATTGGCATCCTATGTACCTAGGGCCACAAGGTGCACTCTGATATAATGATAGTTCATGTGTACATGGCTCCCATGTAGGTGTCATTGAGTGGCATAAATGTCCCATTAGAGCTTCTACATTATCACATTGTAAAATACCTCACATTATCTAGACATGGCTGATCCCCAAACACCTCGGTCTAGAGCTGCATGGAGGTCAGGACCACCGGGTTATAATCTTGTCTTTATTGGTTGATGTCTATATTCATGGGTGTCACGTAAGTGCATCCCCATGTATACATGACAATTCATGTAGTCAGAAAAACCCCTTTGCCTTCTGGTTTCTTTCTTAGACGTGTCCTCTTTTGTAAGCCTAGACTAACTAATCAATAGTCTTTGGGTCCTAAGTCCATATGGTGCCCTCTAATTGAATTCGAATTTGTAAGGCCACGTGGTTCTCTTTTTGATGGCTAAAAACCCTATGGCCTTTAAGGCCACAAGGTGTCCTTTGTGTTAGCAAGAAACCTGATGGCCCTAAGGCCATAGGATGCTCTTTGTGATGGTTAGGGTTTTAGGATGCTCTCTGGGATGGCTAGAAACCCTAACCATCACAAAGAGCACCCGTGGACTTAGGGACGTAGTGTTTCTAACCATCAGAAATAGATTTACAAATCCCTAAGACCACAGGGTTCTGGTCTCACAAATATATGCTTTTAAACAGAGAGAACACGAAAAAGTGAAGGAAGCTTCACTTCGCTTCAAACAATACATTGAGAGATGTCCAGTACGTGAACGACCACAAGATGATAGACTATCTGTTCTCTTTATTGAAGGATTGAGAAACGACACTCTCAAGAAGGACTTGCACTTGAAAGCTTGTACAAGTTTCGAGCAAGTAACGAGAGAAGCATTGTACTTAGTGGATAACTGTACGGTTTATGGAGAGGTGTCAGCGGATACAGATTTTGCATCCAGTAGCTCTTCCTCCATAGCGAGCGAGACTACCACTAAAAAGAATGTTCAAACAAAAACCATGCCAAATGTAGAGCAAATGATAGAAAAGGCTCTAAAAAGGATGGCACCATACCAAAAACCATTGCCAAAACCACTGAAATGGTGTGCGATTGAACAAAAATGGATAAACCATCCAACAGAGGAGTGCTATTACAACAAATGGTATGTAAGGGAGCGTCAGTATGCACCTCCTGCTCAATTAGCACCACCTCAGGTACATCCAGTACCTCGATACCCAACGAGAAATGTACCAGGACCTATGGGGATAGAAAGACCGCAACCGGTATTGGGACAACAACCACCTTTACCAGGAGCAAGACCAGTGGGCATTAGATATGCACCAACCTTAGAGAATCAAGAAGAACAAGCCTTAGTGCCTGTTCAAGCCTATCATGAAGAATCTGGTGCACACATGTCTCCAACTGTGTATTACCCACCAGAAGAACCCAAACAACCAGAACCATGGGGCATGATTGGGAATGTTGGAACACCAACAATTACAAGTGCTTCTGATGAAGAGAGATACAATTTGGACGCAAGAACATTGATGTTCATAGCTCATGGAGGGTTAACAGGACAAAGACCATCCTATCCACAAAGGACAAATCAAGTGGGACCAAGACCAGCACTAGGACCCTGTTACAAGTGTGGAGGTGACCATCTGATGAATGTTTTTCCACATACGGAAATCATTAGAATTAACACTTATTGCACTAAGTGTGGGGTTACTCACTTCATTGAGGATTGTTCAAAGAATCCAAACAAAGTGCAAAAGACGACATTGAATATGCTAGAAACTATTCCTACCAGCAGTGGGTCCGAAAATGAAACTCTGATACCAACGCAAGTTGTTACTAGAGCTCAAGCTAAGAAAACCACTAGAGAACCTGAGAATGGAAAGTTAGCGACTGAAGTGGTTAGTCAAGGACCGCGGAGTCAGAGAAACACATGGAAAGCTAGAAAAGCACGCATGAAGTTGAGAAAATTACGTGAAGACGTTATTCTAGCTGAGGAACTAAAGCGAACTAAAGATAGATTAGAAAAACTTGAGAGTCAAAACGGGAAACGAGAGATGA
Organism: Adiantum capillus-veneris; assembly: GCF_014529385.1. NCBI lineage: Eukaryota > Viridiplantae > Streptophyta > Polypodiopsida > Polypodiales > Pteridaceae > Adiantum > Adiantum capillus-veneris. Next base: position 6,207,978 of record NC_140945.1, read on the forward strand.
GCCTGGAAAGAACGAAACAAAAGAGTATCAAAGAAACAACGAGCTTAAGCTCAGGGGGATAAGTGCTAGTTGACAAAGTACACGAACCATTGGACGCACTGATGAGAGCTTACGAAGCTAGGTTAAAGAACAACCAAACACAATAACAGAGGTGGATGACATACCCAAACGCGGAATTGGAAAAGCAGAGACTTGAAATGTGCCAGAGAATGATCGAGACTACACAAGCCTTATTAGAACCACCAAGAGAAACAATGAATTGTGGAACAGAAAACCCAATTCATCAAGAGACTATCATTTCACGGGTAGCTGAAAAGACTCCCAGTGCACAAAAGCCTGAAAATACACACAAGGATGACCGCATAGTATTGAACACAACCGATCAGGAGATAGAGAGTTTTCATCCAGTCATACAGAGGATTTACGGAAGAGATGAGGATTACAATGAATTTTGGAAACAAGTGAGAGAGGCAAACTTTGCAAACCAGCTAAGTTGCCAAGCTAATCAGACAAATTGGGAAAAGGACATCAGGGATCCTCCCATAGTGGAATTTGAGGCAGGATCTCAAGTGGACTTGGATCTACAATCTTACTGGGGAGATGGGGGCTCTGTTAGAACAATGGAGAGCAAACCTCATTCACTGAATACCTTACCTTCATACTTAGGAGAGTATGAAGCAAAATCCGAGATTAGAGCACTTCCCTCACGAAGAATCTCATCAGAAAAAGTCATGGACTCGCAAGGATTGATAGAGATCTTGTCAACACCAGTGACATGCACTATCACTCTAGCTGAGCTTTTGAGGCTAAGATCACATATGTGGACCACTGTAGGAAAATGCTTGGAGAAATTTGGGATAAAAGACCCAACATCGAGACTGCAAGAGGGTATACAAGAGCTGAGCAAACCACAAAAGAACACTAAGCCTGTACCCTTAAACAAGGTCGGAGAGTATTGCGAAGGTGAAGAGGGGAATACAACCTTACCAATTGAATTCCAAGGAGTGAACACGATGGCAGTACTAGATAGCGGAGCTGGGGTAGCCATTGCTACAAAAGAAATCTGGAAAAAATGGGGGAAACCAGCAATAAGGAAGACTAGGTTGAAACTCCAATTAGCAGATGGACACATGGAGAAACCTATGGGGTTATTAGAGAAAGTCGTAGTGACTTCTTGCGGCATTGAATACGAACATACTTTTGCTATTGTCGATTTTGGCAAGGAGAATAACTATGATATCATACTGGGAAGACCATTCATGAGACAGTTGAAAATGGTCCAGGATTGGGGCTACGATCACATATACCTGAGAAATATGGAAACCACTACACGTGTGAACCTGAAAGACCATAGCTACAAAGATGTGAACCGAACACTGGTAGAGGAGTTTGATTCAGCTACTTTGGCGGGATCCAAATTTCCAGCTTGGTTAGGTAAGCCCAAGGAGTTATGGATGTGTGGAGCCTCGAAATGTGGAAGTCTGAGGCGAGAAGAATATGTTTTAGAAAGGGCTATCGAAGACGAAACTTATATAGGAGAACCCTTTCTAGAGGACACGCTTGAACCATTAGAATGGACACACATTCTAGCAACCCTAGATGTTTGTGCAATTTCGGATGGTCCCACAACGAAATTTTGCGACAAGGACGGGTACGACGTGGTTCCGTACTTCATGTTGAGAACTATACTCGAAAAAGAAACTAAAAAGAACCATACACTGGAAAAGGAAGATGAAGAAGAGGTGTTTCACGACATTCTCGATCATCCAGAGTGGGGAAATGAAGCAGACAACGAGTCAACGGACAATTCAAGCGGAAACGAAGAAACTATAACGGATGTCCGATTTTATGATTTTCCGAACCAAACTAAACAACGCCAGAAACGCTATAGAGCAAAGAGAAAAACAAAGGGGGTTAGAACCAATCCGATGCCTAGAATAAGAGGAAAAAATCAATTCCTAATGCTAGTAAAGGTGGAAGATTGTGTTAAGGACAAGATTTCTGGAAGAATGAGAGGCAATGATCAAAAGAGCTTACGAAAAGACAAAAGAGGCTCAAGAAATCAAGTTCAAAGGAATGGAACGAAAACTGAAACAGAAAAATCAGAAAAGAACAAGCGCAACAGAGAACACACAGAGTCCAAGTTAGAACGTAGAAACAAGTACAGAGAGCTCAAGAAAACTCTGAAAGAAGTTTGGACGACAGAAATTGAGAGTGGAGAGGACGAAAATGCCAAAATCAAGGAAAACATGGATGTTCCCTCTCACTACAGGAAATTCACAATAGAGGATAGGAAGGTGGTATTAACCCAACCTATTCGAGAGAGAAAGGCGAAAGAATCTTATGACGGACCGGAGGATGCAAAAAAAGTTGATTTAGCAGCTCCAGGCGAGACACCTAGACCGGTGTACATAGCCACAGATTTGTCTCCAGGCGAGGAAGAGAGACTTTTGAGCCTTCTCAGAGAGTACAGGGACGTGTTTGCATGGTCTTATAAGGACTTAAAGGGAGTTGACCCATCGATATGCCAACACACAATCCCACTAAAACAAGACGCAAAGCCTAGCAGACAGAGACCATACACATATAATGATATGTTTGCTAAGCGAATCAAAGAAGAGATAGATAAGCTAATGGAAGCTGAATTCATATACAAGATTGAACACACCGATTGGGTATCTCCAATTGTGGTGGTACCCAAGAAGAACGGAAAACTCCGAGTATGTGTCAACTTAAAGAAAGTGAATGCTGCAACAATCAGGGACAATTATCCCCTGCCGATAACTGATCATGTTCTAGAGTGTGTATCAGGAAAAACAGCATACTCCTTTCTTGATGGTTTTTTAGGCTATAACCAGCTAGCCATAGCACCGACAGATCAACATAAAACAGCTTTTGCAACGGAGTGGGGAATTTATGCTTATCGGGTTATGCCTTTTGGTCTAACCAATGCTCCCGCAACCTTCCAGAGGCTGATGACGCATGCTTTCAAAGAATACTTAAGGTTGTTTCTAGAAATATACATGGATGACTTATGTGTATATTCTCTTCTGAGAGATGAGCATCTAGAACACCTAAGAAAAGTATTTGAGAAATGTAGGACATATCGCATTTGTCTCAATCCTGAGAAATGTGTGTTTATGGTCCGACAGGGCAGGATTCTGGGACATATTGTCTCACAAAACGGAATATCCACGGATTTAGAGAAGATAAAAGTTATAGTGGATATGCCTAGACCAACCAATGCGAAACAAGTACAGAGCTTTATGGGACATTGCAGATATTATAGACGATTCATTTACATGTACGCTATAATAGGCCAACCACTTTACAGGCTAATAGTGAACTTTGAATGGACAGAGGAGTGTGAGGAATCATTCAAGAAATTGAAAGAGGCACTCATTACTGCTCCAGTCTTGAAATCACCAGATTGGGAGAAGATATTCCATGTGCATATAGATGCTTTGGCATATGCAATAGGATGCATTCTGGCTCAGCGAGAAGAAGGAAACATGGATTTTCCTATCTGTTACGCTAGTCGACAGCTCAACAATGCAGAGAAGAATTACACCACAACAGAGCGAGAAGGATTAGGAATGATATATGCTGTGAAGAAATTTCGGCATTATCTTCTAGCCAACAAGTTTGTGTTTTTTACGGATCACCAAGCCTTGCTCTACCTAGTGAATAAACCATGCAATACCGAGAGAATAGTGAGATGGTTCATTATCTTACTGGAATTCGACTTCACGGTAGTAGTAAAGAAAGGAAAAACACATCTTAGAGCTGATCATCTTTCGCGATTGACGAATGGAGAAGACCCTATAGGAGTAGATGACGACATGCCAGACGTGTACTTGTTCAACATAGAAATGATACCGAAGTGGTCTCAAAATGTCGTTAGCCTATTAACCTATGGAGGAGAGTTTGATAGAAGAGAATACAACCAGAAACATATTGCTATTCAGCAATCCAAGAATCTTCAATTGGTCGCAGGAAGGTTGTATCAATTGGGAAATGATCATGTTTTACGACTATGCATCAATCCTGAGGAATATAATATATATCTGTGCGAAGCACATGTTCAGGAATGTGCATTTCATTGTTCAAGAAGGAACACATATAGGAATTTGTTACAATTGGGAGTCTATTGGCCAGGAATGAAAGAAAGCGTACATGAATATGTCACTGTATGTATTGTATGTTCATCAAAACCGCTAGCAGAGTATTCGACATTATATCAGATAATGATCGCTCCGGAATGGAGTCAGTATATTGTTGAATATCTCACAAATAGAACTTTCCCAGAAGGAACGTCAAAAGCTCGTCAGAAATCTGTAGAGACAGAAGCTAGAGATTACGCTTTAATAGGAGATCAACTCTATAAGAGAGGTAAAGACAACCAGCTTAGGATTTTCGCATCAGAGTCTAAATATGTGATAATCCTGGAGCAAGCTCATGGAGGAGTAGGTGGAGGCCATTTCTCAGGTGATAAGACAACAAAACTTGTCTTAGCCGCAGGAATATGGTGGCCAACATTACATATGGACGCTGAGGAATACGTTAAACGGTGTGATGACTGTCAGCGGACCAAAGTACCACTTAAAAGAGATGATATGCCACTTAGACCAATGATGGGGGCAAGAGCTTTTGCAAAATGGGGGATTGATTATGTCAGACCCATTTCACCTCCTGCATATAAGACTCATGCACAATACATCGTTGTGGCTACAGACTATCTAACAAAGTGGGTCGAAGCAAAGGCAACTCAAAAAGCAGATGCCAGGACCACGACACAATTTCTATATGAATAGGTCTTTGTACGATATGGATTGCCAATAGAAATTGTGAGTGATCGAGGCACACATTTTATAAATGAAGTGATAGAGATCCTTCTAGATGAATTCATGGTAATCCATAGGAAATCAGCCCCGTATCATCCACAAGCAAACGGACAAGGTGAAGCAACAAACAAAACCATATGCACGGTCCTTACGAAGATTGTATCTGAGTCAAGAACTGACTGGGACCAGAAGTTGCATTCAACATTATGGGCATATAGGGTAGCATATAAAACATCAATAGGAACGACCCCATATAACATGGTTTTTGGGCTAAATGCTATCCTACCAATAGAATTCTTGATTTCAACCTTAAGGGTGGCTAAGGATCTAGAGTGGACAGGGCACAAGCTTTCTGATAGAATAGATGACCTGGAAAAGCTAGACGAGCTTCGCTTAAAAGCAGTAGCTTCTATCTACGCTCAAAAAAGGCGACAAAAGGAATTTTTTGATAAGCATGTGCGGACTAAAGAGTTTAAGGTTGGGGACTATGTCCTAGTTTACACTCTGAAACAGCATGCTAAGAAGCTTAAAAAGCGAGGGATGGGACCTCTGGTGATTAAAGATCTATCACCAAGTGGAGCCGTCAAGCTTGCTACATTAGACGGAGAAGAAATGCCCAATTGGATTAGTGGATGCACAGTGAAAAAGTATCTTTTGCCGCTAACCCAAGACATGCTTCTCAAAATACATCAAGAAAAGCTGCGTGTCCAGAAAAAGAAAAAGATTGTGGAGGAAGCGCAAGCCGAGGCGAAGGAAAGAATGGAGAAAAGAAGACTACTACGTCAGAAACAGCGCAATGAAGGAGCAATACGAATAAACGCAGTCAGTATAACAGAAATGGATAATGACAAAGAAGAACCCATCATTGAATGCAAAGTAGGAACCAACCAAATCAAAGCCAGAGCACTATTGGATTCAGGAGCTCAAACTAACCTACTTTCACTCAGTTTGTATAGACAATTGACAAATGACACTAAATTACAAACTGCCAAGAAAGAGTTAAAGAGTTACTCTAAGAATTCAATCAAAACTATCGGATGCACAGTTTTACATATACAGATTAACCAGTATGTGTATCCTCATATGTTTTACGTGGTTGAAGACCAAGCTACACAACATCCATTATTGCTAGGACAACCATGGCAGAAGCAATACAATGCAATGATTGACTGGAGTTCTAAATCAGTGCTTATCAAATACAAAGGTGAAAGTCAATCAGTTAAGTTCACCAAAGGAGCAGAGCCAACTTCAAAGGAAGAATCCAAGAACAAAGGTAAACAACAACCAGAGAAAAAGAAGAAGCAATGGAAACCAAAAGTTTCTATACAACTGGATTGCTCTTCAACGAGGAACTCTCAACATTGGATAAGGAAGACAAGCAATAATATAACAGCTCAACCTTGGGAAAAAATGGAGTCAAAGTTGGTATGGAGACCAAAAAAGGTTGTGCCAGAGAACACAAAGGTGGAAAACAGAGTCTTCAATACCAGACAACAGAGTGATTCCAGACAATCAAGGACAGTGAAACAGATCTGGATTCCAAAGAAGTTCATGACGGCACAAAGCTATAGCAAGAAAATTTGGATCCCAAGGATTTGTAAACAGGAACTCCCTTCAGTACAATCCACGGAAACTCCTAGGTATTTCAAGGCGAGTAAATCAACACAAAGAACAAAGCAGGTTTGGGTCGCAAAGAGTTTGTGGCAAGCACAAGCGAAGCGGAAGCAAATTTGGATTGTGAAAAAGAACAACAAGGTAAAGAAGAATCCATCTACTGATTCTACTACCGAAGTGCCAAAACCAACCCAAAAACCGACCACCAATCCTTCAATCAAACAAAGAGCAGCTTTATTGGAAAGACTGTTGTATCATCGCTCTACAATTGCATTGGGAACTTATGACCAAAACAACTACAATGCTTCGTCCACAGACACTTCATAGTCGTCCGGGAGGACTCAGACTAGGAGGGGGGGAGGTATACAAGTATACAGGAGCTACAAAGCAGCTACAAGCGACAAAAACAAAAATTATATTACAAGGGCAGTGTCTTACATGATTTTGCCATTTTTATGTTTGATTGCGGATATTGATAATATTTATGCCCTTATATACCTTGTTTTGCAACAAGAAGAGATCAAATGATGAATTTGGGTCTCTAGACGTGTAAAATATCACTAAATAAGAGTGTTTTTGGAGCTAAAAAGTGAAAAAAAGTGATAATCCAAGTCCAGAAATCACAAATAAGTGTATATTCATATACACAGGGTTACCAGCTATTTATTGTGTATGTTTGAAATTTTTTGGCTTCAATTTGCTATTTTCCTTTATTTTTTATGATTTTGTTAATAAAAGTAAAAGAAAAATAAAAAAGCAGGTGAAACGAGATCAGAAAAAAGAAAAGAATAGATGGTGATGATCCTAATGACAAGGGCAACCCATGGTAAAAATTGAGTACAATTCGGGAAAAGTTACGGAAAGCCCGAAATGACAGAATTTTGGCAAAGTGGACAGATTTCTCAGAAATAGGTCAAACGGAGTCCAAATTGAGAAATTTCAAACCCTAAAGTGCATTTCACGACGAGATAGGAGCACATGTCAAATTTGGTAACAAGTGATCCGGGAAGTCCGAAGTTAAGTATTTTTCACATCACTTTCAAGATCATTTCCACTATTACCTTCTTGGAGAGAGCAAAGAGCACACAGGAGCATCCAACCTTCTACAGCCTTCTACGACTGCTACGAGAGCTCAGAGGACACCAGACATGAGAGGTAGACTCATTGCCATAAGCTTTTTGATGCTTATCATTAACTTTTGTTGCGAAAACTGACCAAAACCAAGAAACAAGAGCAGACGGGGAATGCGGTAGAATGCTAGGTAGTGGCACAACCGCCTAACCAAACCTTGCAAGAACTTATAGGTGGGTTACCCTAGTATAGAAGATGGGTTTCTAACACTCAAAGCTCGAGAAAGAACGACTGGAAAAACCCTAGGTCAACAGAGCCTGCAAGAGGCAAACAGGAAAAAGTTGTCGAAACAACACCAAACTTCACAGGAAGTTCAACCACATCAAGGACAATGCAACCATAGAATATCTCCAAGTTTGAATCACAAAAAGTCGGTCGGAACAACCGATTTGGCTGCGGACACACAAAGCGTCATTTTGGCATAACGGCTGAAATTGACGACCGAATGAAATGAAACTTCACAAGCAGCTTCAAATATACATAGATGACTTATGTTTGCAAGCAAAACCCAAAAGAAAGCTAATTCACTTACCGATGGTGAAAAAGACGCTTTCGGGCAACCAAAAGGAGAAAGATGGAGAACGGGGAGCCAAAGTCAAGTTCAACCAAATAGATGGCTTCACAACATATCCAATGAGCTGAAAATGCAACTCTCGAGAAGAAAAGTTGAAGAAATTCAACTCCAAGGCAAAAAGACGACTTCGGAGACTGAAATGCCTATAAGGGGGCTTTTTAACTAAACTGATGACTTTTTAAGTTGAAAACTAGTTAGCAGGGCTTAGGGCACTAGCACAAAGCATTCTTTGCACAAAAAGACCAACATTTCAAGAAAAGACATCATACGTGTATGATGTCTCACAGCATGAACTTCACATCCATTTCAACATTTGAGTGCATAGCCTCATTCCACATGTTAATCACATCCTATGAACCAAGTATCATGAGAATTGGAGTTAGAAAACCCAAGGAAAACCAAAAAGACGCAAAGTAGGCCATAAAATTGATTTTTGGTCCTAATTTTGTCAAAATAACTCCAAACTCATTGAAACTTTGTAGGATTGTTGATTAACACATCTACAAGCTATCTAGAACCAAAAAGCACCATTTTGACACAAAAGACATCATACGCGTATGATGTCTATTTTCACTTATAGAGCCAAAACTGCTCATTTGTCATCATACATCCATTATATATATCTAATACATGCTACATATGAAATTTGGAACCATTTGGTCAAGAGGATCACCCCATTAGTCCAATTGAGGAAAAATCCTTCACCTAAAGCCTATTTTTGACCCAAATCCAACATACTCAAGTCCAAACCAAGATTTGAGTAGAAACAGTCCTTCACTAGTACATGGGGAGTCCACAGAACCAATCCCATGCAAAATTAATGAAAAAGACATCATACGCGTATGATGTCTCCAGAGCCATTTTTAGCCCAAAATCTATCCAAACTTCATAAATCCACTGAATAAGCCTATCTAAAGCCAAATCCAAGCTTATAGAGAAATTTGGTCCAAAAATACACTAAAACACATCATACGCGTATGATGTCTCACTATGTGATTTTGGCACCTCAGGGCTTCAACCACCAAACAGAAGTGATCTACATGCCATTTGAAAGTGAACCACCAAGTTTTATCCAATTTGGATCATAAAATCCAAATCCCTTTCAAAAATTTTCCAAGAGCCGAAACTGGACTAAACTGGCCAAAACTTGACCAAATGGGATCCAAAGTCAAATCCAAGCATATGATAATCATGTATACACTATCAGCTACAAGCACAACCAATATGAAGTCATTTTGACACAAAAGACATCATACGCGTATGATGTCTCCAGCATGATTTTGAGCCCATTTTGCATATTTTTTCACCTACCTTGCATCCTTAGGCCTTGAATAGCTCATGTTTCAATTTTCAAGTCATTTGGATAGTTAAAAGCTTCACTTCGGCTTTCAATACTAAAAAGACGCTAACTTCTGAAATTGGAGTTACAGGATCCATGGATTCCACCAAGTCATCGGCAATGAAGAGAAAAAGACCGACAATCAAAGATGCTATTGCAGAAGCGGAACCCTTTGACATTCCAGCAGAAACCGTCAAGCCAACCAAAACTTGGGTGGAGGAAGCAGTATTGAAAAAAGAGGGAATAAAGATCTACCAGGGGACTTTCAGAGATCCTCAAGGGCAAGCGGTGGATGTACCAATGATCCCACGGGAACTGGTAGATTATAGCAGGTCAGAAGACATCAGCAGGTACCTAGAAAGGGCAGACTTACACAGTTTCTTCACCTCGAGACCATCAGGTGCGGATACAAGAAGAGTGTACGAGTTGGCAACATCCATTCAGAAGGATGGAAAAGCCACATTGACAGCCATGGATGGAGAGAAAGTAGAAGTACAGATCACTCCACAGCTCATTGCAGACGCATTGAAGCTGCACAACAAAGGGAGCTCGATCAGGGAAAGAAGGGAGGCCATAGAGGTCTATGGGCCCAAGAAGCAGAATGCAACCTATGGAGATATGGCGGACCCAAGAGCGGCAACCCTTTGCCGACTGTACAACCAATTTCTTCATGTTTGCAGTAAAAGACCGCAAAAGTATACGACACCATCCCATGCCATTGCGACCACCATCACATGGGCATTAAAGAGCAATATGCCAAAAGAGGTGAATTACGCTCAACACATCCACGAGCAAGTAATTGCCATGCACAACAAGAAGCCAAAGTACATAGGAGGAGCGGAAATTCTGACAAGAATAGCTTATGAAGCTATTGGAGCTAGAGATCAGTGGCCAAAGGCTCCCTCCCAGAATGAGTGGCTTAGAGAAGCCGACGAGGAGGAAGAACAGCCCGAAGTACCCAAGAGGGCATCCACAAGAGCACGCCGGAAACTAGAAGTAGTTTCAAAACCTGAAGAGGATGTGGACGAGCCACTTAAGAAGAAAGTAAAGAAGACGGTTGCTCCCAAGAAAACCAAAAGTCAGAAAGTGGCAAGGATGGAAAGATTAGTGGAGCAGTTTAGAGCGGAAAGAGCTCTAAAGGGTGACTTTGAAGAAAAGTGGGTGCCAGACCCCACTAAAGTCGGAACTAGCTCAGCTAGGCCACATATTGATCAATACGATCAATATATTAAAGCTTATGAGGAGTCAGAGGCTATTCTGGAGCAGCAACCTGTCGAGCCATACACTGAAGAGGAGGTACAGCAATTAAAAGCTGAGCTAAAAAAAGACGACAAGGGGAAAAGGAAAGTAGATGAGTCTACTAAGCCTCAAGAGAAAGATGGGCAAGCCGACAAAGGGAAAGCCAAGGAAGCTGAGGACAAACATCCCTCTATGACTGATGTGCCAAGCCCGAAGAAGACGGAAAAAATTGTGGAAGAGACCACAGTAGAGGTGGGCACAGATGTTTTGGAAAAGCCAGAGGCTGAGACCAAAGAAAAGAAGATAAATCCAGTTCAGCAAAAGAGAAATGATTATGAGGATCTGGTAGAGATAGGATACACCGAAGAAGAGGCCCTTGAGGCAGTTTATGGGATCACCCTACAAAAACAAGATGAACTGAGAGGAACGGAGGAAAAAACAAAGAGTAAAAAAGAAAGTGAAGAGAAACTGGACGAACCGAAAGTATTAGAAGAGCCAAAGCCAGTGGAGATGGTGGCGGGAAGATCTTTAGAGTTGACAAATGATGATGAAAAAGACATGCACATGGTGCATGAACTGCTCAGCAAGATAAAAGAAAGGTCCAAGGCAAAGGAAGTAGAGATTGAGACAGCCAAACAAAGGGAAGCGGAGTTGCAGAGAAAATTAGAGAATGCTATGACTGAATCTGAAAGTCATAAAGCATCACTCTATGACGCGGAAAACGAGAGAGACGGCTTGATACTCCAGCTAGCCGAAGCTTCAAGAGAAGTAACAAGTGCACAGGAAACAAGGGAGCGGATAGAGGATGAGTTGGAGGCGGCCAAGGATGAGCTCATTGAGCTAAGGGAGAGAGTCGAGCTCCAAGAAAGAACAATCACTAGACTCAGGACTACCCCTAGAGCTAGCAGAGCAGGAACCGAACAAGAGGGAGCTATCATACCAGCTTTGGAAGACTAGGTCCGAAGCTTACAAAGAGAGCTCAGATTAGAGCAAGTGCAAAGGTTGCACATTGCGGAGGGATCATTGGACGTAGAGGAGAGGCTCACATTAGAAAATCAAACACTATGGACAGAGAATGAGGACCTCCGCAAACAACTCCAAGATCTACAAGAGCAACAAAGAAGAGAGACAGAGACACCACAAGAAGAATTAGATGGAGCAGCCATAGAGCTACCAGAAACTGGAGAGGCAACCACAATTGAAGATCCAGCCCCAGCTCAAGAGGTGGCCTCGACTTCAAGAATCTCTGAAGAAGAAGAACAAAGGCTCCATGACCAAATAGAAAAGTCCGCAGAGGAGAGTGCCAAGGCGGAAATGGAATGGGAGAGGAGACTCCTAATCTCCATTCGACTTCAGGGACTAGACACAAAAGTGCTCCATGAACAGTGGATGCAACCCAGCCTGCCTTTCCCTTTGATGAAATTTGAAGTGCTAAAGACAAAAAAGAGAATAGAGGAGGAGCAGTATGTCGCTCTTTACGAAGGTGACATCACAAAGGAGGAACAATCAAAGAAGATAGTAGATTCACAACCTAGATGGAGGAAAGGTTGGCTGAACAAATACCCAGCCTACCTCATCTACTTGGTGGAGGCACCAAAGGAGATTCGGGAGGATGCAACCTTCTGCCCGGTTCCAAGAGTCAGAAACTGGAAAGAGCATGGCAGGATTGCAGAAAAGAAGCCAAATTGGCTTAATTATCCCAGGATGCCAGGACCAAAGGCAGGAGATAGAATAGGTAAAGCCTACATGGTGAAAACCCTAACGGGCACCATCAAGCTCTTTACTGGCTCTCCTGACCTTTCATGTCAGATGCTCAAGAAAATATGCAGGACTCTCTTAGCTTGCACTGAAGTGTTCACGCCAGATAAAGCCACGACCTTGAGTCTACTATCGACGGCCGACACGGTGACTGATATGATGTACGATCTTTCATTGCAGCCATCTCCAAAAGTGTTACACCTCCTATACCAAAGGATTATGTTTTTGCCTAGCTTCCACATGCAAACATTCGAAGAAGCTTTCTACACCGGCTTTTTCACCCACGAAAGCAAAATATTCGGCCCAACCTTGACCATCGGCAACCTACGATACGAATCACATTTGCAGATGCTCAAGACGACAGGACTTTATTGACCAAGCATAAAAGTCATGTCAGGGACGACATGAACGCGGAGGGGGGGAGTGTTGAGCCAACAGAGGATCACACCCACATTTTTGCTCACACTCATCATTTTGTAACCATTGATTGTAATAAATGTCTTTCCGACATTAATTTTGATTTGAGCCATTCATTAAGTAACGGGACTCAATTGAGTTTCCAGCTTGTAATCCCGAAGTAATTTCACTTGCTGATGTAATTAGTTAGAGATGTTCTCACCTCCAAGGCTGAGGTATATAAGCCAAAGTTTTTGTAACCTAGAGGATTCAGATTATTAATCAAAGTGAGTTTTTGAGCGCCGTGACTGTGTCTGAGAGAGAGAGAGAGAGAGAGAGAGAGAGTCTTATCTACTTGCTACGCGAGCTACGGAGCCGCCATTGGAGAAGCGACACCGCCATTGTGTTAGCAACGGTGAGAGCTACGCACAGATACCAAGAGTGCGCGCTATCGGCTTCTATGTGTGGTAAGTTCCTACGAGCTTCGGTGTGAGTTTTCTTCCAACTCGTGTGTCGGAATGGAGCGTGCAACATATCTATAGAACCACAACGAGTAGAGCTACACATTAGTACCATCGGGGTCAAGTTTCGATCACCTGTATTTTTCAGCCTGTCTTCATACGCGTTTACCGCACGGAGTGGTTATAGTTTGATTTTGCAGTTCAAGTCTTTAGGGTGTTGTTCTTACCTAGTGTATAGACTTCCCCTTGAGTTTGAGATCGATTCAATGATTCTAGATCCTGTTTCGTATAGCATTCGTTCGTAGTACGAATTTCAGTCACTTGCGTATTTTAGAACTTAGATTTGATTTCCTTAGTATTGATTGTCATTAGAAGGTCGAGTAGGTGATTTGACACCCACCTAGTTGTTTCCATGCGCCTGCGGGTCAAGCTCCGTCCTCGTCTGACAAATTCTGTTGTTGGTTGAGTTCTCGCTATTTAGCTTCCGCTAGCAGCGTAACCGCCTTAACAAAACCCTATGGTCCTAAGGACATAGGGTGCTCTTTGTGATGGCGAGAGCACCCTGTGACCCTAAGACAACAGTGTGCTCTTTGTGATGTATAGAAACCCTAGCCATCACAAAGAGAATCGTGTGGCCTTAGAGCCATAGAATTTCTAGCCATCCCAAAGAGCACCCTATGGCCTTAGGGCCATAGGGTACTTTTTGTGATGGCTAGTAACCCTATGGCCCTAAGTACACAAAAATATTTTTGTGTAAGCTAGAAACCCTATGGACCTAAGGCCACAGTGTGTTCTCTTTTAGAAATCCAATGACCCTAAGGCCACATGGTCATCTTTTTGTTAGCTAGAAGACCTATGGAACTAAGGCCACAATGTGCCCTTTTTGTTATCTAGAAACACTTTGACCCTAATGCCACATGGTGACCTAAGGTCCATAGCATGGTCTTTGTGGTGGTTAGAAACCCTGTGGCCCAAAGGCTGCAGGGTGATCTTTCTGAAGGCTAGTAACCCTATGGCCCTAAGTCCACGGGGAGATTTTTGTGTAAGCTAGAAACACTTTGGCCCTAAGTCCACATGGTGCTCTATTTTGTTATCTAGAAACCCAATGACCCTAAGGCCACGTGGTGGTCTTTTTGTTAGCTAGAAACCCTATGACCCTAAGGCCACATGGTGCTCTTTTTGTTAGCTAGAAACACAATGGCTTAAGGCCACATGGTGGGATATTTGTTAGGTAGAAACCCTATGTCCCTAAGGCCACATGGTGATCTTTTTGTTATCAAGAAACCCTATGAACCTAACGCCACAGGGCCCTAAGGCCATAGTGTGATCATTGTGTAATCTTGAAACCCTATGGCCTTAAGGTCACAGGGTGCTCTTTGTGTTAGCTAGAAACCATAAATCCCTAAGGCCTCATGGTGTTATATGTGATGGCAAGAAACCCTATGGCCCTAAGGGGACATAGAGCTCTTTGTGTGAGCTATTTGTTAGCTAGAAACCATGTGGCTCTAAGGCCATAGGGTTCTCTTATTGTTAGTTAGAAACGGTATGGCCTTTTGGCCATAGAGTGCTTGTTTTGTTTTCTGGAATCCCAATTGCATTAAGGCCATAGGGTGCTCTTTGTGTTATTTAGAATCCCAATTACCCTAAGTCCATAGGGTCATAAGGTGCAATATTAACAAAGACGCTTTACATAAGGACCTATACCACCCAATGACCCATGCCATACCCTATGCTCCCATGGGTATACATAAAAAAGGTATTTTGATGGAGTTTTTTCTTTCCATTCATTTTGCATGCAGATTGAGAGGTCTTTTGCATATTTGTCCTCCCATGACATCACCTACATTGTCATCCCTTACTACTAATCACCCCCTTGATGGACCTCTCTCATACCACCTCTCACTACAACGACATTCCCTCCCTGAACTTCTCTACCATTAACAACAATACACAGGTAGGCATTTATTTGGTTTTGTTTGTTTACATTTCATTTCATGGAATAATTATCGAAGGTTTGAATTAGAGAAAGACTAAATTAGGTTGAAACAAAGAACTATTTACACAGAGAAGCATCTTTACACATAAACAAAAACTTGTTAGCATGAGAAAACCGTTTACACAAAAGCAAAAACCGATTTACACATAAACAATAAAATGTTTACATAGAAAACATTCTTTTAAAAAAAACAAGAGCCTCTTTACTTACAACAGAAAAACCTAATTACACATATTTAAAATAATTTTACATATGTTTTGAAAACATACCTACGTTTGAGGGAAAAAGCAGTGCCTTATTGTTGCAAAAAGAGTAGCACCACTTTTGAAGGGGCGGCACTACCTTCATAGGAGCAACAGGGATCTCAAATCTGAGAGGACGAAGAGCAGCAGGTGACGGTGAGGGAGTATGCAGGGGGGCGAGAGGGAGTGACGATAGAGAATGACTGTGCAAGCCAAGAGAGAGAGTGGTGGCTAAGATGGACTGTGCAGGTCAATAGAGAATGGTGGCTGAGAGAGAGAGAGAGAGAGAGAGAGAGAGAGAGAGAGAGAGTGTGTAGAGGGCCAAGTGGTAGTGTGCGACTGAGTGGGTGACGGTGGTAGGTGGGAGAGGGCTTGACAACGGCGACGTCCACGACGATAGAGAGAGAGTAGCGATGGAGTGCAGGTGGTTGTAAAGGTGCAAATATGCAATGCGATCACACATTTGATCATGTGATATGTGCGAACTGTGTTTTTCAGTTCCTTCAAAGATGTAAACATATCATTTGGATGTACATCCACGGGACTACTTGAGATGAGGGCCCTAGATAAAATCAATGGTTGTGGACGTGCCTAATTGCGTAGGATTAATGGATGTGGATGTGCCACATGGCACATCGTGCGGCTCACACGTACTCCCTTAGGTGTTGGCTGCCTCTAGCTTTCTGAAATCACTATATATAGTACCCTATGGCCCAAAGTCCATAGGATGTATACATAGCTCACCATAAAACATGAATAGATGACTACCGTGTGGTCATAAATCCATAAGCCTTCTATATATACTTAGCTAGAAATATCAACATATAGCATCCTATGGCCTTTGGTCTATAGGATTTTTATATACTCATCATGAAACACCTACGTATAGGGCCCTATGGACCTAAGGCCATAGGATGTATATATATATTCATTTCAAGACACCCTCATCATGAAACACCTACTTGTAGTACCCTATGGCCCTAAGGTCATAGGATGTATACATACTCATATAGAATCCTATGTCCCTAGGGCCATAGGATGTATACATACTCATCATGAACCCCCTACATCTAGAATCCTATGGCCTTAAGGCCATAGGATGTATACATACACATCGTGAAACAATGACATATAGCGACCTATGTCCCTCCATCATGAGACAACTATATATAGAGCCGTATTGCCTAAAGACCATAGGATGTATATTTACTCAACACAAAACACCTATATAAAATGTCATATGGACTAAAGGGCATATGATTTATATATACTTAGCACAAAACACCTACATAAATCATCTTATGGCCCTAAGGCCATAGGATGTATACATACTCATTGTGAACCACCTACATATAGAATCCTATGGCCTAGGATGTGTTTATACGCATCGTGAAATACCTACATATAGCATCCTATGGCCCTAAGTCCATAGGATTATATATACCTATTATGAAACAACTACATATAGTGCCCTATGGCCTGAGGGCATAGGCTATATATGTACTCAACACAAAACACCATTAAAAAATCATATGGACTAAAGGCCATATGATTTATATATACTTAACACAAAATGCCTACATAAAGCTTCTTATGGCTCTAAGGCCATAGGATGTATACATACTCATCTCGTGAAACACCTACATATAGAATCCTATGGCCTAGGATGTGTACATATGCATCGTAAAACACCTACATATAGAATCCTATGGCCCTAACTCCATAGGATTCTATATACCCATTATGAAACAACTACATATAGTGTCCTATGGACCTTAGGCCATAGGATGTATAGGTACTCAACACAAAACACTTGCAAAAAACATCATATGGACTAAAGGCCATATGATTTATATATATTCAAAACAAAACACCTACATAAAGCCTCTTATGGCCCTAAGGCCATAGGATGTAGACATACTCATCGTGGACCACCTACATATAGAATCCTATGGCCTTGGATGTGTACATACGCATCATGAAACACCTACATATAGAATCCTATGGCCCTAAGTCCATAGGATTCTATATACCCATCATGAAACAACCACATATAGTGCCCTATGGCCCTAAGTACTCATCATGACAAAACCACATGTAGTGCCCTATGGCCCTAAGGCCATAGGATGTATATTTAACCAGCACAAACATCTACATAAAGCATCATATGATCCTAAGTCCATAGGATGTATACATACTTGTCATTAAACACCTACATGTAGTACCCTATGGCCCTAACACCATACAGTGTATACATACTTATCATGAAACACCTACATATAGCACCCTATGGCCCTAAGGACAAAGTATATATACATACTCATCATGAAACCCCTTTACATAGAACTATATGTCCTTAATCCTATAGGAGGTATACATCCTTATAACCATGGAGCACCTACATATAGCACCCTATGGCCCTAAGGCCACACGGTGTATATATATTCACCATGAAACACCTACATATATACTCACATTGAAATGACTTTGTGATGGTTTTTTTAACAAATATTTGTTAAAACATTCTTGCAGGTATGGGTTTTAATCAAGTTGATAGATTATGCATGTCTGTAGCCACACAAAAGTTCATCCTTGGGAGTGTATGTGAGACAAACCCAAGTGCATATTGTTCAGGCATGCTTATTGGGGAAGGCAATGTATTGGTGTCAGTTGATTTGTGTTTTCAAAAGAAAGCACTAATTCCATTCCCAACAATGGATGCAGTGACAGTGGTAGATGATTTTCATAGTATTGTTAAATGGAGTATTAGGTTGCTACAACATATGA
Source organism: Adiantum capillus-veneris (assembly GCF_014529385.1). Lineage (NCBI taxonomy): Eukaryota > Viridiplantae > Streptophyta > Polypodiopsida > Polypodiales > Pteridaceae > Adiantum > Adiantum capillus-veneris. The sequence continues at coordinate 6,226,359 of NC_140945.1, forward strand.
ATGAGATGCAATATGAAGGGGTTTCTATGTATGTGGATCACAAAGGAATGGGAGCATTGGAGGCACAATCTGATGGAACGAGCTATAGGGAGGTTTGGAAGGATAAGAGGGTTCAACTTTGGGATGAAAGCAAAACACATGTAGTAGCCGAAGGGGTTGTGATGTATGTGTCCATTTGATTTCGTAAACTTTGGTGATCTAGGTGAAGATAACATTCGTATTGGTATTGAAACATTCTATGCTTGTGAGGCTACTATTTCTACACAATTTGACGTAGCATCAATCTGTTTTGTTGGCCCATCAAGAGAGTGACAATTATGGATGGAAAAGCGTTGTTTTACGATATGAGGATTTACATGCTAGTGACGCATTACAAGATACATGAATTGAATCAACTCGTTTGGTAGAGCCTATTTCAAAAAAACAAAAGTATTGCTTTATAAATAGGAAGCCAAAGATGTATGTGAAACCTTCTAAGAAATCCAATCAAGCATCCCTATCATCTGTCCAACTTGTTTCAACCATAGATTGTTGTTCTAGAAGGTGTTGTCAATATGCCAATAGAGATGGGGTCATGGTTATGCGCAATAAATTTTGTGGACAAAGTTTGCAAAATAGAGCCAACTATGTGTATGATACAATGTTGACTGCTTCGTGAGAACAAAACAACCACAAAGACTTGCTATGTATTCTTTTTTAATGGTAGTGAGGTCTGTAGTAGAGATTGGTACAAAATTCATGACATTCCAAAAACTTCATTTTATTATTATCGTGAACTACTTGAAAATGGGGTTCGATGCTCACTGCATGGTTATGATGGTGTCCTAAGAAAAGGAAGAGACCATACAAAAATGGGAAGGGCATTGATGCGCTCTTTTGTAGATGAAAACTCAGAGAGAATTCCACATAAGAGTAGAACTATGGAAGATGGTACCAGGGAAACCTTGCTTGCAATACCAAACACGTACAAGAAAATAGACATCTTACATGATTTCAATAAAACACTCAAGAGTATGAGTCTCATCCAATGTCTAGCACTACATTCAATACGATTTGGAATACAGAGTTTGCTAATGTGACCTTGTCAAAAATGAGTTCTCCAAATGTGTTGTGTGTAGTCGGATAAAGTCTCAACTAGAGTCAAGAAAGGATGATGAGCTGATTGCACATTTGAAGGATGAATGTAGAATTCACGTGATGCAACAACAAAGTTTTAGAGATGCGTACTACACCTGGCGTAAGTTCTCCCAATTGCAAAAGGATATGTATTTATGCATTATACATGATAAAATGGACCAAAAAAAGACAGCAATACCTAGATTGCGAGTGAACTCAAAAGACTATGCAAATGCATATCAGTTTTTGCAAGTATCATTAACAGGTATGATAAACATGGGCATGGTCATGAGATGTATGGTCATTTCGCAATGAATGTTCTATGGCCTTCAAATCCGAATGCTACAATTGGTTCCCTTGCATTATGCTCTTAGAATTCGGAAATAACAAAAAATCGTGGGCTATGAGATTTATGACATGCTGGTATGCCACATAGTAATGTAACTTTGTTCATTGCATTGAATTCAAGGACAGATTTAGACCACCAAAACAGAGCATGAGAGGAATGCATTAGCAACACCACCATTGGGAAAAGATGGACTCTACTAAAGGGAAAGGAGCACGATTCTATAAAATACATTGAGCCAACTATAATGTATTGGCAAAAAATAATCAATCAACCAATAAAAAAACTGGTGAATATACATCATTTTGGCCAAAGACTACAGGGAGTCATTGGGTGCAACAGATAGAGGAAGACACAAATGAGTTTCAAGGATATGAAGAATTGAATGATCACTATGTTGGTCCTCAAAGTGCAAGGCCACAGGAATCTTTCAAGCCTCAAATTGATGTAAGGATAGGGGATTTTTTTCTTGTGAGACCCGCACTAGAATATCCAATATGGCTAGGAGTTGTAGAGTCAGATGTTGATGTAGACATCTCATCTCTTAACTACAAGAAAGTTTTCATTCAATACTAGGCACCAAAACATAAAAAAAAAATCCCACAATCCAAGAACAATATGAGGATTATTGGAAAAAGAATTGGTGCTGCAATCTTGCTGACCCAAAGCGTTGGGAGTGTGGTCATGGACTCGAAGGGGTGGAAGACTTGCAAAAGCAATTAAAATCCCATCCAATGTTGTGGAGAGAGCACAAGATAGCTTATAGGAAAAATTGAATAGCATTTCATTTTTATATATTGTTTTTCTTGTTATCCGTGTTTATGTATGATTTTAAAAAGTATCAATTAACACTAACATGAAAATAAAATTTTGGATGGGCCAAAAAACGATGTTTCTCAACACCACAATTTTCTTTAGAATCTATCTCTTTGTCTAATGTAACACGAGTCCTCAACAAAAAAATTATCTATAACATTCCCACAATCAATGAAATTTTTCCAAATCAAATGGGAAATAGGAATCCATAGGCGTTGAAATCACTCCCAAAATTGTGGGATTTTTCCATTTCATGTAAAAGAGCGTTTTACAATTCTTCCAATATTGTAGGGTTTGTTTACAAGGTATAAGAGGGCTTGATGATTGGTGAAAAACACAAGTTGTTTGCAAAGAGATAATGCCAAAATTTCTTAGCAGCATATATCATTCCTAGCCCTTTTCTCTCCATAGTTGTGTAGTACTTTTTAGCATTGTTAAGCTCTTGGCTTCCATTTCAAATTGGGAAATTTACATTTCCTTCTCTTGGCTTGGCCAAGATGCATCCAATAGCAAATGGCAAATCATCGATATGAACATGAAAGATCTTCTCCCAATTTTGTGCTTTCAGTATTGGATTAGCCACGCCAATTTAGATCCACATTGAAGAGCGAGTTACGATCATCAAAGGGAAATAAATGCTACAATCCTTAAGAGAATCTTGACAATAAGACACTCAAAACCGTCCAATGCATGAATGACATGTTACAAATGGAGAACACAAATCCAAGGTAGGAAAGGAGTGGAGCATTCATGGTGCATGTTTGTATAGCTACAAGATGAGTGCACACTTCCTCATTTTACTTGCAGAAACTTGTGCAACTTGCACCATATCCCGCATTAGAGCTCACTCATTTCCCTTCAACAACTTCATAGCAATAACAACAAACCTCATCACCTTTCATTCCTATTCCTTCAACAATCACTGCCTACTCTACTTGACACGCCTCGATATTCATTTTTTGGATTTCATACTTCTATAAGTGAGTGCACTTTCTCTACACAAGCTTGTTCGCATGAATCGTGTATGGGGTATAAGAAAACATGAAGGACACAATAGGAAAAAAAATTGTATATACCAAATCTATATTGGCATCAACTGCTAAAATAGTAGGTGCTGAGACACACTTTAAAATAGGAAAATATGTGTTCCAAGAAAAAGAGAAAAAACTCCTTCAATTGTGGCACTTAGAGGTTGTAGTTGAGGCACAAGACTTCCTTTCAATGAAAACATCACCCAATAGGTTCTCAACACATTCAATGCAGATAAAGGCCCAACACAGGCGAATGGTGTATCACTAGAAATTACCACATGGGATTTGGCCCATGCTCTCAAGCTAACAAATGTAGACAAGCCTATGCTAGTCAGTGCTGATGAGGGCAGTAGGTTTTTGAATGAAGATAAATGTGCAAAAAAAGGACGTTTGGTGCACAAGGAATTTCAATAGCAGGAATGAAATGCACATCAGTATAGAGGTTTATTCTTGAAGCAATCAATTTTAAGAACAACCCAGCATATATTTTTTAAAAGCTATTTTCCATGTTGCTGGCCAAGATTCTCAACCCAAAGGCTAGCATCAATATCATCCAATTTCTATACACCAATGTTATATAGCAAACGGCCAAGGCCAAGTCTCGGAATCTACTCAAGGCTTGGTATGTGTGGCAATTTTTATATTGGACACACACTTCTCCACCCCACTCAAATGTTTGGATTTTCTGGGACAAAGCATCATGTGAGATGACACCGAAGATAACATTATCATCAACTTATGAGGATAGAGAGACAAATGATAATGGTAAACAAAAGGAAAAGACCATAGCTGGTACCAAAAGATTGGCAACCAAAACAGATGTAGGTTTAGTGCCTACAAAATCAAAAACCTTAGCTCTATTGGAGAAATTCTAGACACACACACACTGAAACCAACCAATACATCTACCCCTCTGGTAGACACTTCCAAAGGGCAAACCAGTGCAACTGCAGAGCCCAAGGAGATAGCTAGTAAGAACAAACCTCAACCAATTAATGATTTTCCAAAGTACACCAGTGAGGCCAACAAGATAAAGCCATAAATGGTTCCTCCAAAATCAACCTTTGAAGGTGAGGTTGGTAATGAAAAATCCACATAGAGCTCTACTACCATATGCCTTTCCTATGATAGTCTATGAAATTGATCAGATAGACCCTGGTCATTAGGAAGAGAATGGGTTCTATGAGGGGCTGTTTATTTGGTAGTTTAAGCGAGTCAAACCTTTATTATTAATAAAGCAATCAAAGAACAACTTTTAAATTCAAACAAGCAAAATGACTACTTTATTTGAATTCAAAATTTACCCCCAAAACGAAATTCACAATATAGCAAGCCAAACCATATCATTTAGCATATTTATGGAAAGAGCTCAATGCATAGATTGCACATCTATAGTCTCTACTCAAATTGGAGATAATATATAGGAGTTATGGAAGGCCTAAAGTCATAAAATTTTCCTCCTTTTTTTGGGGGAGGAATGCATCCTTTGACCACTCTTACACATCTCTCACACACCCACCATCACACATGGCATACACCTATTCGTCAAAATGCTAATCATATGCATAATCTTATGGCAAATAAAGAGGCTCTCCTAGACCCTATCCTCTTCTTAATGATCATTACACGAGGATGTACAGTATACATTTAATATGGCTGAATACGATAGTCAACTCCATAGGGAAAATGATGGAGGCTCAAGAATCTATTCCCAGCAGAGAACTAGACATTGTGAAAGAGAAACTACACAAGACTAAGGCGGACTTAGAGACACTGAGAAAAGGGAAAGTTGAATGGATAAAGAAAATTCTTCATAACCAACTTGATCAACAACAAAGTGCAAGGACAATAGCCTGGAGAATAAGCTCAACAAACTCACATCTAAAAATATTGTGATGCACGAAGAAAAGAGCATTGCTCAACAGGCAGCTATGTGCTTTACAGTCCATGTTGAAAACAAAAAGGGTTGACTACAGGATCCTTCATTAGCACCATGACTTACTAAAAAAGGCCATCATTGAAAAGTACATTTACCACTCTTTGGTCCAGATAGTGGATGGAGATGGGAACTTAACTCTCAATCCCAATGAGAAATGGTCATTAAGTCTATCCAATCCAATATACAAGATAAAATCAAGACGTATACTACTACCCTGGTGAATGAGGAAATTTTTGAGTACCTCAATACTCAAAAATAGGAGGATGAACATGATGATAAAGATGAGGATAAGTAAGACGATGAAGGAGTGGATCATCACCACTAAGGAGATGATGATGGTTCATCCCCATCACCAGGATCAGCTACAAGAGTCTCATCATCCACAAGAGGCCAAAGTTTGAATCATGCAAAGGATGGCAACACAGGAAACCAACCACCATTTGCAAGTACTCTCACAAATCCAAAATTACTCCAGACAATGGCTCCCATTGCTTCTTGATCTTGTAGTCTATCTGAATTATTGGAACCTCATTATCTCAAATGACTGCCAAGTCCATCACTGTGGCTTCATCTTCAGCTTTTTTCTTTCGTCTGATAAACTTCACAATTGCTAGTAATGTTTTTTATATATCGTCCAATTCATCTATCTATTTTTGTATCCTTTTGTAGACTATGACATAGATCTCAGACATCTTTCTCATTACCACAACTGTTGTTAGAATTGGAATATTTGTCCTCAGTATCTTCACAATTGTATTTTGCTCCTTTGTTTGACTGGACTAGAGATGAACCCTCTAACCATCCCTCCATTAGTTCAGTTGATGTAGCTTCAACCAAGTTTGCTCTAACTTATTGTACCTCATTGTCTAGACTTTGTATTGCAGCTATCATGGACTCACCCAGTCCTGATGATGCCTTATCCTTCTGGACCTCTGAAGACTAGGGTGGTAGGTTCTGAATTGTTTGAGCTTCAAAACATTTTGATTGTTCTAGTAGCTTCTTGAAGAGGTTTTTAATTAGTTTAGCCGTAAGCTCCTTCTGCTCCTACCATTCATCCACGACATTCTCCTTGCCCTTAGCCTTCTAAACTGCTCTCTTGTGCTCCCATTTTGTTAGCTTCTGCAATTTGTTTGTCCTCCTTCTCCTCTACAATCTCTTCAATGACTACCCCGTTGCTCCTAGTTACCACCTTGACTGACATTGGTTCTAGTGTCTTCCGATCAACATTTTTTGGCTTCGAACCTTCTAGGAACCCGACACTACAAAGTGGTCATACTTTCCACATGTGTAATGTTTCAAGCTTTGTTTTTCATAATTTACTCACCTCGTTCTTTGTCCCTACCAGTGTTCCCCTAGTATTTGCCTCTGCTAGTACTAGCACCCCTAGTACTTGTATTGTCTTCATTTTCTTTAGACTCAATGGCCCCTTCTGCCTTTACTGCTTATGAATTTGTCAGTTCTATCCTTGATAAATCCTTACCTTTCTTGAAGTGATGAATTCTTATTTTTCAGTTATTCCATACATAACCATAGGATTTACAGTAAGTACATTGAGAACATTCATCGATCGTATGATCCCTGGATCTGTACTTGGAACACCAAATTTTTGTATTCTTGATTGAAGGTCTTGTCTTTACAATGTTTGTGATTTGCTTTGACATTTCCTCTAGTCTATTGGTCCATGACCATTTCTTCCTTCCCTTCCCCTTATCATATGATTCACTTTCAAATGAAGTTGAGCTAGAGCTTGAACTAGGACTCTCTTCAGTAGAAGATTCACTCTCACTGGGATGTCTTCTCCCCTTTTCTTTCTTTGCTTGCTCCTCTAGTTTTAAAGCTCTTTGCACCATATCGTTGAACTTCTTTGTTGGTGATGATACTTCTTGTTCTCTCAATTTCTTGCTTTTGAAGCCATTCAAGAACTAGTCTCTCATTCTTTTCTCAGAGAAGGGGGTTCTTGTAATTGTCTGATTAATTCTTTGATTTTTTCAATGTAGCTTTTGACAGACAACTTCCCTTGCTTGATTTTATCTAGCTCACACAAAATATTATCATCTCCCTTATTGTCTGAGTATTCCAATCTGAAAGCCTTAATAAGATTTCTCTAAGATCTGAGTTGGCAAGCTGTGTAATGGTAATACCATTTCTGAGCTACCTTCTTTAATGTTTGTGGAGAATACTCTCCCAATTTATCTTCTTTAGTATCTTAATTTTATCAAGTTCACACAAAATATTATCATCTCCCTTATTGTCTGAGTATTCGAATCTAAAGCTTGATTTTATCAAGCTCACACAAAATATTATCATCTCCCTTAATATCTGAGTATTCCAATATTAAAACCTTAATAAGATTGCTATAAGATCTGAATTGGCAAGCTAGGTAATGGTAATACCATTTTTGAGGTACCTTCTTTAATGTTTGTGGAGAATACTCTCCCCATTCATCTTCATCAGTATCTTTGAGTTCTACATATTCTTCAAAGGCCTCAATATGCACAATGGGATCATCCTTTTTCCCACATTTGAACACTAGAAAGGAAATCTTTAGATTATTGGAATATTATGCAACTTGTCTGGTTTTGGCTTTATGCATTATCTTCTTCTCTCTCAAGCTTCTTCAAAATAGTGATTCATATCAGCATTCCAATCCTTACATGTCGCAATTTCTAACATTGTGTCCACGTCCTTCTTCTTTGCAAACTTGTGCATTGATTTATGACTTTGTTTACTGCCTTTTATTTATTCATCATGTGTACGGATCTTTTGGGATCCATGGGATTGATTCCTTTGTTCACCCTGTTCGGCCCGCCTTCTTGTGGAATGAGTGAAATGCTGGAAATCCCTTGATTCATTAGTTGTCCTTGGTCTTGGAGCCATATCCATCTCATTACTAGGCTTGTGTTCAATTTTAGAGCCACGATCTAATTACTTCTAAATTGGACTGACACGGTTTGGATCATCCATATATCTGGTAGCTAGTCTCAACCACTTGTATCTCTTTTGGGAAGCATATCTATTATCTGAGAACTCTAACACCAATTGGGAGATATGTCACTTTTCTAGATAAAATTTATCTCAAGCCACCATGATCGCCAAAATGGAATGAGCTTAGCACATTCAATAATTAAGTACATATGAAAGACAAAACTAGTACTGAAAAGAGATCGACACTAGAAAAGAAAACTATAATTAGAATTGTGTTATTAAGAAAGTGTGTACAGCTAGAGTCAGTGTGATGAATGAGTTTCCAGCTTTATGGAAGTTACAAAGGACAATAGCTAATGGATTAAGATACAAAAGTGTTAGGCTTGGGTTTGGAGACTCAAGAATCAAGCCTAGGATTTGTAATTTCATGGATCCCCAAAATGAGATAATGGGCCCTATTTATAGTTTTCCCAATTGGAGTTTGACTAGCTATGCACTATATCAGTTACCATGGTAGCTATCCCTGGTTTACTCCTTCTAGAAACCTCCAATCAGCCCTCTATCAGCTTCCTACTAAGAGCCATTCCTGCCATCTACATTTCCATTTCTAGTTCTAGTGTTCAATATCATTTCAGTTCTTAGTTATCTTTTACTTTCTGTCTTGTCTAATCTAAAGTCTTGTATGTGAACTAACTCTAAATACCAGCCTAGAATAGTTGACTAAAAGTGTCCCGCTCATTTGAGTTTTGCTTTTGACCTTTTGAAGACTAGCATAAGGAATTTTTCCTTTAGACAACTATCAAAGAGCTTTTAAAACCTAGACATTAATCAGTCCATTATGAATTGGAATTGATCCCTAAATGGAACACCATCTTTCACCTGGGTTTGTGTGTCTCTCTCAGGGGTACACAAGATTGTAAAAATTTCACTACTACTGCATCCCCCAACATCTATAGGGGTAACCATTGCAAACCTTGTTGAGCAATCAAGGAAATTTGTGTCAATACAAAGAGTATCCAAAAAAACTAGCCTTGCAAGATAAAGAATAAGCCATGTCTCTAGGAATAGTGGCTGGTTGCAAATTGACAGATATGTGGTGTGTTTATAAACAAATTATAAAACAGATATCTCCCTCTCTTCCTCTTTCTCTCTCTCCACTAGTCTATCTTTATTCCTCTACCTCTGTCTACCACTCTCTCTATTTGGTTGACGGAGGTGACGAGCACCCACCCTCCTAGTCGGACACACTATCCTAAGCCAAACTTTTTGATATACGGTATCACATTTTTCTTGGAACTTTGTAAGTGAGCCTATGTATTTTGATATAAAAGCTGTAAACATTTGAGATGTAATATGTGACTATATATTCAAAGCCCAAAGTAGCCGGCCATTGGCAATTTTGAAATCCTTAAACACCATTGTAAGGTTTCCAGTTTCTGAAACCTTAAAAATTATACAAAGCTCGTAAAATTAACTTGAAAACCACTGTTGAATGATTCAGTCATGGCTGATATTGGTATTTTTGGAATCATAACCAGAGCTTTACTATGGTTAGTAATTTTCAGAATCAGAATCCGATAAAATCTGGAAACGTTACGGGCCCTGAAAGGTTACACTAGGAACTCACTTAGTTAATAAAAATTGGATGGTTTTAGTAATTATTATTAACAAAGACTTCTTATCCTAAGATTCTAGAATTAACTGATATTCCAATTTTCATCATTAAAAATCAGTAAAATCAACCAAAATCGATTCCGGAAGCTGAGGGGGAAGTGTGGAGCTATGGGGAACCGGCCAGAGACAAAAATAGCAACAGTTGGCACTACCTTGAAGCAGGGGCCGTGCTTGAGGTGTCAAAACTTGCCAGGAACAGCCTGGGGCCATAAAAACTATAAAAAGACCCCCTTTCCTTCATAAAAATTTAGACTCGGAGCCTTGACACACTCTCTCTCCTTTACAGAGACCGCTATGCATAAATCACTAGAGATTAAGCTCTAGTTGGTTAAATCAAACGGAAATTAGCCTAATCCTTCTTAATTAGCAAAGCTAGGTTAACCTATTTTCTTAATAAATTAAAGATTATTCTATGTATACTCAAAAATCCTCTCTTAATTAAATATTCTCTGCTAATTGTTGTAATTAAGCTTAGGGATATTAAGCTAATTAATTATAATATCATATTAGGGTTGAAATTATCCATATTAATCGTAGATTAATGAAAATTATATTAATTAAGTTTAGATTAAGTTGAGATAAATATCAAAGCTGTGTTAGACTTTCATTAAGCTAGGAAAATTATAAGAATAATTTTTTGAGTAATTTTCATAATTAATTAAGCATAATTACACTATTTTTGAGAGAAAAATAAAGGGGAAAATCATCGAATTGATTTAAAATGTTTTAAGATAATTATCAAAGGTTAGTTACATCCTAGGGATCTCGTCATAAGTATCTCAACCTCAAATAATTAATTTACCTAATTATTTTAGTAGAATTACAATGTTTTTAGGACAAATTAAAAGGGGAAAATTAGAAAAATGATTCAAAATGATTTGAGTTATTTATCAAAGGTTAATCACATCTTAGGTAACCCATGATAATTATTTTAACCTCAGATAATTAATTTACCTACTTATCTTAGCAAAATTACACTGTTTATAGGACAAATTAAAAGGGGGAAATGAGCAAATTGATTCAAAATGCTTTGAGTTATTTATTAGAGGTTAATCACATCTTAAGAAACCCGTTAAAATCATGTTAATTTCAGATAACTAATGTACCTAAATATTTTAGCAGAATTACACTATTTTTAGGACAAATTAAAAAGGGGAAATTAGCAAATTGATTCAAAATTATTTGAGTTATTTACCAAAGGTTAACCACATCTTGAGAAACCAATGATAATTATGTGAACTTTAGATAATTAATTTACTTAATTATCTTAGCATAATTACACTGTTTTAAAGGCAAATTAAAAGAAGGGAATTAGAAAATTGATTCAAAATGCTTTAAGTTATTTATTAGAGGTTAATCACATCTTAGGAAACCCGTGATAATTATGTTAACCTCAGATAATTATTTTACCTAATTATCTTAGAAGAATTACACTATTTTTAGGACAAATTAAAAGGGGGAAATTAGCAAATTGATTGAAAATGCTTTGAGTTATTTATCAGAGGTTAATCACATCTTAGAAAAACCATGATAATTATGTTAACCTTAGATAATTATTTTATCTAATCATCTTAGAAAGATTACACTATTTTTAAGACAAATGTAAAGGGAAAAAATAGCAAATATACTCTAAATGATTTAAGATAATTATCAGAGGTTAATTACATCTTAGGGAAACTGTGATAATTATTTTAACTTCAAATAATTAGTTTATCTAATTATCCCAATAATATTACATAAATTTTAGGGAAAATTAAAAGGGGAAAAATAATAAATTAATCCAAAAACCTTTGATATATTTTATCAAAGGTAGAACACACCTTGAGGAATCCGTGGTAAATACTCCAACCTCAGATAAATAGTTTAAATACTTATCTTCATTAAAAGTAACTGCTTTTGCGTATAAAATAGAGAAAGAAAATTAGTAAATGAATTTATCTAACCACCAAATAAATTCCTGAGGTCCAAAATCACTATTTAAAGTTGGGAAAATTACCTCAACATAAATGGTTGGTATAACAAATTACTATCATCAAATTTTGCCTAAATTAGACCATAAGTATACAAGGGAAAGGATATAAATCAAATTTATGAAAATTCCTAAAAATGGAACATATTAAATTACATTTTAGGGTGAGTAATCCATTAGCCGATAGGAATTATAATTTACTAAGGTTAAATATAAAATATTCATGGAATATAGACTACGGAGAAACCTAGTTAAATGGCTTCCCTAATTAAATGATAATTATGAGAAATTACTTAGAGTACAAGGAAGTTACAGGAGGAATATCTCATCCAATTAACTATCAAGGATACCTACTTACTCCAAAAATCCTTATTTTTGGGTAAAAAGAAAAAAAAGATTATTTAATTCAACTTCTAATCGATCAAGTCTTTTTATAACGCCGTCGATATGGCTCCAAAAAGAGCCAGAGGAAATCCTCTCACCGAGGAAGAGTATATTAGCAACAAAAGATATAAAGCCACTAAGGACCATGAGGCTGGGCCTAGCCATAGGCAGATGGAGGAAAGTCTGCAGGCTCCAGCGCAGCAGCACATGGACGAGCAGTCCCAGGTGGATTTCTATTTTGTTCACTTAAAGTCTTTTAAAGTTCATTTTTAAGTTAGCATTGCACAGGTAAGGTTAGGAAGGATAAACTGGCTGTAAATGGAAGGTAACTTCCACGAAACCAACGAGCAATGATTGTAAATAGGAAAGAAATGATTGGGTTATGACTGATTGACCTAGGAAAGAAATGTTTGACCATCCTTTAGACCGCTTGTCTCAAGCCACCTCTAATTCCTTGGAAATATTTTACTCCATGTAATGAGTAATGATGGCCATTACTCCATAGATGAGTCAGTTTCCTCGCGTGCGTGGAGTCTTTACCTCTCTATAGATTTTTTTTGCAAATTTGGCACTCAATCTAAACACATTTAATGCACAATACAAAAATGTGCTAGTGTGTTTCATTAATTTCATCAATATCGGAATGCTTGTTGAAGGGGTTTCTAGCCAGTCAACTTAGGTCCATATAGAATATGGAAATATCCAAGCAACAAGAGATGACTCATGGATAGATGGAACTATGGACTTTGCAATTGTTGCTCTTTTTGTTAGCAAGGGTGATAGGTTTGAGGCTAATAAAAAGGTTCATACAAAAAGAGTATTTTTCTCAGGCTCTTATGGCAAGGATCATGAATTTATTGATAGAAAATTCATTGATGACCTTATCACAGGGTTTTGTCCTAAGCAAAGCTATGTTTTAGAAATTTTTTGTGGTGGATTCGGTGTTGGAGCAAATCTTGTTGAAGAAGAGAAGGGACATTGCTCTATGTATACATGATTTTGAAGCAATGGAGTTAGAATATCAATGCTCTAGTCTTTTGGAGAGTGATATGTCCTTGCAGGAGTGGTGTGGTGCAAGTCAAGCATCACTTCCGAGACAAACAGTGGAGCTAGATGATACAAAAAAAGAAGACCTTAACAATCTTGACATTGATGAGCAACAAAATAGTGGAGAGGATGTTGATGGAAATGAATTACGATAATGTAGACAACACGGATGATAGTGAAGTTCAAGAAGCTACGAATTTTGACCATCAAGGGGGGGGGAGACAATGTTGGAGAACTAAGTCCTATTGTGGATGTTGAGTGTGCAAAAGAAAATGCTAAAGATAATGAGGATGATGATGCAGGCAATGAGGATGCAGAAGAGGATGATAGAGCCCCTCAAGAAATTGTAGCTGATGAAAAAGGTGTGACTACTTCTTAGAGTATTTTTGATACTAGGTTTAATGATGCATGTCATTATCATGTACCAACAGACTCCTAAAGTGTAAAAAGGTAGCACAATGTATTTAATTGATCAATTGTGATACTTAGGTCCTTTAAACACTATTTTCTAAATATTATCTTGTGTCTTTATCTAAAAGTATGTCATTTTAATTAGATTTAATGGTTGTTGATTTAAAAAATCATGGGGGGATCAAACTTGAGTTTGAGCCATCACAAAGCAAGTGTTTTTTATTTAAAGTGCCAATTCACAAATCATAGCTAGCATACGAATGTGTATTAAGAGTAAGAAATTTTGGTTTTGGTGAGATAATAATAGCATTACCAAACACTAATGAGGCTCAAACTTAAGTTCAAGCCTAACAAGCAGAGCTAGTGAATCACTTATGAACTTCAGTCATAAAAGTCCTAGCTGAGTTGTTCTAAGTGAGACTTGAGATTCCATATCCTAGTGTAGCACTTGCATATGTTACGTGAAACTCATAATGTCTTTGTACGTAACAAGGCATTGAAATTTAGTTTGTAGGCTCAAACTTAAGTTTGAGCCTTGCCTCCACATGTTAGTCTAGCACTACCATGTGAGGCCAAGCTCATGAGCACTACCATGTTAGGCCAATATCAAGAGCATTGTAGTAATAGAATAACAATACTTACGGATTATGAAGTAAAAAGGATCATACCTTGAAAAATTCACAGTTAAGAGGTTTTTTAAATAGGTCGTGGATGTGCACAATATAATAATTTTATACATAGTGAATGCGTTGAGACTAGAAAGGGCTTGAGACTTAAGCCTTACACTTGAAATCTAAGCCTAAGGTTAAGACTTAAGCCTTAGGTATAAACTTAAGTTTGAGTCTCACCTCCAAATGTGAAATAAGTAGCATGTTAGGTGAGCATCACATTATTGTGTGTATGAGTTTCAACGACAAAAGTCCTTGTCATAGAATCCTACCTTAGTAGTTCCAAGTGAAGCTCAAAATTTCATATCCTATTGTAGCAATTACATACGTTAAGTAAGAGTCGTAATCTCTAACAAGAAATTGAAATTTATTTTGTAGGATCGAACTTAAGTTTGAGACTTGTCTTTGTATGTTAGTGTAGCACTACCATGTGAGTCCAGTCTCATGAGCATTGTAGCAAAATAATGTTACAAATAACAAAATACTTATAGATTATGAATAAAAATGGATCATACCTTGAAAAATTCATAGATAAGGGGTTTTACAAATAGGTCTTGAGCGCACATAATATAAAAGGTTTTCACATAGTGAACGATAAAAACTAAAAGGGGCTTAGAGCTTACATTTTAAACTTGAAACATAAGCATAAACTTTGGGACTTCAGTTTTAGGCTTGAAACAAAAGCCTAAACTTTAGAACTTAAGCCGTAGGCTGGAGCTAAGTGTCACTGGAAAGGGTTCTTAAAACCAGTAAAAGGGTTTTTATGGTCCAAAGCACATGGAAAATTGGTTTTTTCAAGACTGATCTATTCCTTCGAGGTAAGAATTCAGGTAGTCCTTCCCTCCTCATCAGCACTCAAATCGTCAGGTACTTCTTCTTACATAATGTATGGCAGACAAGGAACCGCCGTATGTTTGAAGGAGGTTCTGAGGTGGCAAGCTTTCCCAAAATTATACAAAAAATAAAAGTGCTAATATGGACGCTCATGTGCAAGCAAAACTCAGAGGATTGGTCTAGGACTACGTGTGCCTTGTTGTCAATAGATGGAATGCCTAGGAAGGGGGAAAATCTTGGACATTGGTAAATAGAAGATCTCAGAAGATAATTGACCTTGTGTATCAAGGATAAGGGAGCGGGTCGTTAGAGGTGGCTGCCCATATAGCCGATGTAATTATGGTCCCTAGAGGATGTCATGGCTCAACACAAGCATGACAAGACCTTGTAATTTTTTGGGATGATCAATATAATTCACTCACAATTGTGAGTTTTGCACCAAAAGAAAAATATTAAGCCTCACTTTCAAATGTGCTTTAGGTATCATTCTAGGTGAGCATTTTTGTGTTAATGTGTTCAATGGAGCCTTTCTAGCATAAAACATCTGGGTTATATGGAAATGAAATGGATTCTATGGTTATTGAAAATCCACTAGACTATTTTCTAAATAGGTAAAAATGGTTTTTTTCATCTTTCAGATGAAGATGACAAAATAGACAACAAAGATAACATATCTCAAGCAGCACAAGTGCTACCCACCATTGTTGGAGAGACCGAGTTTCATAAAGGTGATCTTGTAGAGCACAAAAGTGATCTTGTAGAACAAACCTCTCAAAAAACTTCAACTGACATGACTAAAGGAAGCGAGAACATGCTACCTACCTCCGCTGGAGAGACCCAAATTCATGAAAGCAACATCAAGAATAGTGAAGAGGAGATGGTGGTGGTAGAGCATCAAAGTGATTTTGTTGTGCAAAATTCTCCAAAACCTTCACACGACACTAACAACATGCCTCAAAGAGATGAGGATGCAAAGGGTAGTGAGAAGAAGGGTGAAGCCAATGAAGAGCTCCAAGCTACTCTTGCAACCAAGGATGTACAAGAAAAAATTGACAAAGGGACAGGAAAAGTGATACCAAATACAAACAAAGTCCAAAGCATTCAATAAAGGGAGCAAGGGATTGAAGTTGGTGAGAAAAAAAAGGTACCTATTTTTGCAATGTGATTAGTATAGATATGGCCCTTTTTGGAAGATAATACAATATTCTATTATGTTGTCTTTGCAGGTGAAATTGACATCCAAAATCAAGGATCCAGTGTGCCACAATTAGACATCAATGTTGATGCACAAAAACGTAGGCCACTTGGAAGCTTATATTCTTTTGAGAGAGATGGAGATAAACTAGTCTTTCCATCTTCCCACATCAATAGAGAATTGAAATCACTTTTAGGATACATCATTATAGATGAGTATGGGAGTATGAGACATAAATAAATGTGTGAAATTTTAAATTGTGTGCTGCAAATATATGGTCCCTTGTTCTGAGATTTATAAGTGCAAAACCTTAAATTGTTATCATTCTTTTGTATCGTATGCAAAAAATATTTCTCATGCAATCAGCATGAAGAAACATGCACTCATTCTTGATCTTAATGGAGTTCTACTCAGCAAAGTAGACAAGACTCGGCATCCATGTACAGATTGTGTCAAAATTGACCTTGGTCGATTGTTGTTCACTCGGATTGTTTTGAATTTTCGGATGAGATATGTCAGTACTTTCATGTGGGTATGTGGTCCACCATGCTACCAAAGAATTTTTGCACTCATGTGAACACTCTTGAAAAGCATGCACAGAAAAAAATCATTTCTTTATGGTATGGGGACAAGAAGATTGCTACATCCATAATCTTCGAAAAGTGTATAGACCGGATAAGCCTAATGTTGAGGCTAGCCTTTGTTGAGGGTTTGGTATCAGTGCAAGAATGACATTCAATCTGCTATTTCACTCAATTGGCTAGGACAATCTCCAATCACAGAGGTTCATGACCTATTTACAAAGTTTCAAGACATAATGGAAGAATGGGGCATGTTCAATGCCCATGTTCTAAGGGAAGACCTTGATAACAATTCAGTCGAAGTGGAAAGCTCATCTTATGCATCTTCACAGCTACCGTTGTGCAATAACAAGTTGAGTTATGTTCAAGAAAGTAGGGGAAAGAAAGTAACAAACTCCTTAAGCAAGGATCCAGCTATGTTGGCATCCAAGCTTGGTGTGCCACTATTATCTTCAAACCAGCTGAACTTGTTCAAATTGTCTCACAAAACAAAATTGCTTATGCTACTAGCTAATTGGGGTATGGTCGTGGTCATTTCATTAGCGGAGTTGCAGCAAAAGCATACATATCAAAGCTACAAAAAGCCTACTCAAGCTTATGGGCAGGACTCACTTTAGATTTATCAAAAAATAAAAAAAATAAAATCAAATTGTTAGCTAATCTAGCATATTTGTTATTGTAGGTGGAGAAAACAACCAGTAAGTGCTTGGCGTGCGCGTTGACTCAATCACATGAAATTTCACATACATCTAGAGTGGTGGAAGTGTGTTAAGAAGATTTTGACCAAAACAATGTATTGGGTTCTAGTATTTCAGCCAAAACAATGTATTGGGTTCTAGTATTTCAGCCAAAACAATGTGTTGGGTCCAATTAACATGAACCAAATATGTACACTTTTATATTTCATCAACCAGATGTTATTCAACCTTGCAAAAGAAGTCTCTCTTTTATCTTTTTGGTTGGAGCTCTTTGTACAAGATTTTTTATGTGTATTGAAGAAAATATCTTCTTTTGTTGTCTTCTCAAGGTTTAAGTCTATCATTACATCCTTAGCCGTTTTTTCAGTAGAAAAATTATATGCCGCTTACCTTGAATGTGCTTCTTGCAAAGTTGGCGAGTATTGACTTTTTGATGCACAAAGTCTGAGTTGATTATCTTTGCAATGCTTGTACAATTGATTTTTGATCAATTCATATGATTGTGCTTCAGTTTTGATAGCTTGTTTCCTGGTTTTGGACATGTTTGTAGGAAAACGAACCTGGTTCATAGAATCCAATGTGTTCTTATTCCAATGAGATGCTATGGCCACCTGAAATATATAGTGCAACATGTTTTATAAGAGGTCTATATGTACATGAAACTCAATTCTTAACATACATGGGCATCAAATTTCATGCTAGGCAAGAAAATTCCCGTTTGTCATCAAATTCTAGTAGGTTCATATTTTCCCATGATCTATAGAGCCTACACTGGCAAGTGCTCCAAATAACTAAAAGGGAATATCAAAGGCTTCAATACACAATCTTAGTATGCCATTGGAACCTCTGTGATACAATTGTCCCCGCTAAGAAGTTGAAAGGGACTGCTTTGCTTGATCAACTTCATGTCAACTATCCTCTCTTGATCTATCATCAACTCCCCTATGGTCAAAATTGGAATTCTACTCTCACTCCATCTAGGTATTATCTCAATGTTAAAGAGATATGCATCTAGCAAATCATCTTCAAATCCCTCAAAATTCTCTCTGTTTGTGAGCCTAGAAATGTGATCATCCCTTTGATGGGTAGTCCACTTCTTTACCACAATTGTGAAATCAAATTTGAGTAAGACGATGAACCATTTTACTATCCTACATGTGTTGCGTGGCTTGTTAACATGATACAATAGTGCTTGATGACCCACAAAGAAAATGAGCTGATTGGCTAAGAGGTAATGCTTGAATGTATTCATGGTATAAACCATTTCCAATCCTTCACATTCAGTGGTTATGCAATTGTTCTCAGTATTATTCAATTGGCAACTAGCATAGTATATGGGGAAGTACATAGTTACTTCTCCAAGTTGTGCCAAGATGCATCCAATGGCAGAACAGAGGCATCAACATGAAAATGAATGATCTTATTCCAATCTTGTGCTTTAATGATTGGTGTGGATACCAACGTTTTCTTCAATGTAATGGAAATGGCCTATGAACTTTGAGAATAGGGGAATTAAGAGAACTAGAATGAGCATTTTTATGAGACTACTTTGAGAACATAGAGGGTTAACTTAATTAATAGTAGCAACATAACTATTATACTTAATTAACTTGGCATGAACAATACTTTTACAAGAGAGAGAATTAGAGAACTTGAAAATACTTGAGGACCGGATTTATGTGGATCCGGTCCCCCCTCCAATAGGCTTTTGTATTATTAGATTCTCCCATAAAGAGAGACTTGATACAACACAATCTTTGGTTTCCTTCAGACCTAGGTGATACAATGAAGATGGAAAACTTCATGCATCACAAGCATAACATAACCTTTGTAAAAGCATTAACCATCCCAACCTCAGTCCCAAGGCCTCAAACACCTTCAAAGATCACTCTTCTTGCTTAGCATATCATAATAGCATAGTAATGAAGATGGAAAACCTAAGCATTGAAGCATGGTTTTCATTCTAGAGACAAGAGTGTTGGTGTAGGCTCTCAACTGCTCAACAAGCTTGGAGAAGGAGATGGAGTTCTTGCACTTTGCCAAGGGATAATGAGCATGTGAGTGTGTGTGAGAGAGAGTATACCCACCAATAACACCCCCACCTTGCTTTGGTCGACCCCCCTTCTAGCTCATGCTTGCATTTGATCGGATCCCTACAAGCCTAGCCAATCAGATGTGAGTATACCCACCAATAACACCCCCACCTTGGTTTGGTCGACCCCCCTTCTAGCTCATGCTTGCATTTGATTGGACCCCTACAAGCCTAGCCAATCACATACATAGTGGATATCAAGCAACTATACTAGCATTATGACAAGTGTCTTCCCTTTGAGAGAGAGGACTTGATAAATGCATAAACAATTAATTAAATTAGCTAAAATATTATTGGACCCCTTTCGAGGACAGCCAATAGGCTTCAGGCACCTTATGAGGGAAACATAGAGAGGAGCTTGACATGTGTCCTTGTTGCCTCTTTAGACTAGACTTGCCTTGTCTAAGGGTGTGTGTGTTCTCTATATTCTAACCCTTGATCCTGTTTATTCTCTCACATTAAATGATCAATTTAATATGAGAAAATCATTTGGGTTGGTTAGTTATTAGATTTTATGACATTCAATTTTTGAAATGATTCCTCACAGTCTTCTGTCCAGTTAAATGTCACTATCGAGACATACAGAGGTTTAGCACTGACTATGTACATGTCGATAAACTTCATGTAGTATCCACAATGTCCCATGAATAATTGAACCTCTTGAACTATTTTTGGGCATGGCATGGCATAATTTTATCCATATCGGTGGATATTCTGTTTGATGATATGATATGTCCCAAGATCTTGCCATGTCTAACCATGAAAACACATTTTTTGGGTTAAGGAAAATCCGATAGGTAACATTTTCTGAACACTTTTTTTAGATGCTCTATATGGTCTTTTGCAACATTGAATGCATACACAAATAATCCATCTAGATTTCAAAAAATATACGCAAGAATTCTTTGAAAGCATGGGCCATGAGTGTGAAGGGAAGAGGGTAATTATTGTGAATAGTGGTTGCATTTACGTTTTTGAGATTTATGCACACTCTCAAATTACAATTCTTCTTAGGTACTACCACAATTGGGGATACCCAATCTATGTGCTTGGTTTCATAAATGAACTCAGCTTGCTTCATCTTATCAATCTCTTCATTGATCTTCTTAGAAAAGGTTTCATTATAGTATATGGTGATGGTGATGGCAAGCACGATGACGTTGGCATCAACAATTACGGCTGCCTTAGGCAAGGAGGTATGACTGGATGTAGCGATAGTGGGGCAAAGGGGAGGGCAAACAGGCGAAGGGATAGGTAAGTAGGAAAGTAAATCAACGGCATGGGATATTCATCCGAGGATCTCCTTGCAGATCAAAAGGGAGGCAAACACAATCTGCACCGTGTCAGAATCCTGACTGGGAATGATTCTGTGACCTCTCTTTCTCTCTTGGTGGTAGCTTGAAATCAACAGGGGAGAGAGTGAGAGCTAGAAATCAACTAGGGGACAGCCCAAGTATCATGAGCTGTTTATAGCTGGTGAGCAAGCGTGCGCACGAGAGAGAGAGAGAGAGAGAGAGAGAGAGAGACAGAGAGAGAGAGAGAGAGAGAGAAGAGAGAAACCATTGCTATTGTTGTTGGTGTGCACTATTGTTGTTGATGTGCGCATACTCTGTGTGTGTGTGTGTGTGTGTGTGTGTGTGTGTGTGTGAGAGAGAGAGAGAGAGAGAGCCCTTGCCCGTTAAACAGCTTACATGGAGAGGAAAGCATTAGGAGCCACTAGCTATGCAAGGATTCATCCCTCTCTCTCTCTCTCTCTCTCTCTCTCTCTCTCTCTCTCTCTCTCTCTCTCTCTCTCTTATTAAGGTGGCTTCGAGCGAAAATCGTCATCTTGCATAAGACGGCGGCTTTGGGAGGGATGATGGGTCCAACCCACAATGGGAGTTCGTGGGTAGACGATCATGCACACGCAATGTGGATTCTTGATGGGCCTTAGAGGGGGTGTGGGTTTCTTCACCTTGCACACCTTGGTTGACATGTTGCAAACAGGACTCAGAAGATGCGGTATTTATCACCACATCTTGGCGTAGCTACTCCGGAGTTGGATGCTTTAATTTGTCCGCGTCTTTTGAGGAGCATGTGGTGGTAATGTACTATGATACAGGACGTGGTAGATAACTCAAGTATAGAGAGAGAGAGAGAGAGAGAGAGAGAGAGAGAGAGAGAGAGAGCATTGGCTATTTTGGGCTGCATTATCACACGTTTGACAAAGAAAAAAGTTCTTGAAATATGGGAGCACATGAGGAGTCCGAGTCAGGACCCAGGACCCAACCAGGACTTCTCTACAAGGGAATTGCCCATGCTTGCATCTTGAAGAACTCTGGCATTATGCACGACACTGGCATGGGTAAAAAAGTTTATGATGAGATTGTTAGACAAGGACTCGATGCAAATTGAAAGACTCTCTTTGATGGAAATAACTTGTGCTTGCATCTTGATAGCCTATGGTATTTTCCTAGAAGTTGACAGAGTTTTCATATATGGTGCACTTGTGAAAGCTAACATGTACATCAAATGTGTTGCATTAATATGCAAAGATGACACATACATCAGGGCTCCTAGATAGAAACGTTGTGCCTTGAATTTCTTTGCTCAACATGTATGTCATCAAATATATCATCTACTCATCTAATCGAGTGCATTAATTGTAGAATATGGCCAACAACGTAGGGCTAGGCTAAGGAGCACTCTTGCTATTTTCAATTGCACTTAAATGTGTTGGGAGAAAAAGAAGCTCTTGAAATGTGGATCAAATGCAGAGCTAGCCAAGGCTCCCCTCCAAATACAACTACCCATGCTTGCTTTTTGAAGGCATGTGGCATTATCCAAGATGTTGACATGGATGATAGCCCACACTTGCAAGACGAGGTTGTTGCCCAAAAGAAAGCAAGTCTGGTGAACATGTTCAATACAACTGAAGAAAGGCAAATGCAATCACCTATCTCTGTATCTCAAAGGCATGCGGTAGTATACACAAAGTGGACCTGAGATATCAATTTCACGTTGAGTTGGTTAGCTAGGAACTCATCTTTTTACTCCATCATGGGAGGCCATATTTAGGCACTCGACCACCCTGCTATAGGTGGGTATACGTGGGAGGTGTTGCGCATGGACGTGCAACCTGAGCTACCAGGAACCCCTCCGAGACCGCGAAGCTTGGAGAGGAACCCACGGAAGGCGAATAGCCAAGGATGTCCAGCCGTAGCTTGGAGGGGATGGAAGGCGAACTGGTAGGGACCAAAGGAAAAATATGGACAGCCGAAGAAGCAGCACATAGAGAGAGAGAGAGAGAGAGCGCTCCTTGCCGAAGCCAAGAGATATGCAGCTAGCCAACTTTGCAAGCTCCTTGCTCGAGCAGCCCGATACGGTGTGAGGACGACGACGACGACAGTTTCCAGGTAATCTCTCTCTCTCTCTCTCTCTCTCTCTCTCTCTCTCACACACACACACACACACATAGTTGTGGGTCGGGTAGCATGCAAGGACTAGATGGCCTCCCTCGGGAACGTAGTAGGAGGAGACCATGCAGACAGAGAGGATGAATATAGAAGGCCTTGCATCCACCTGCATCTACTCTCACCTCCACCTACACTTCTTTGATCTCATCTGCCCTGCAATTGCGCTTTCATGTGCACCTATAGGCTGATGAAGGTGGTACGCTACCAAAGTGGAGACCAAAAGGCTGAGCTAGAGTTGATAGTTGAAGGACTCGCAGTGAGCATGATATTCTCACAGTGACGAGGATGATGAATGCAGAGACTCGATCAAGAAGAGTGATCGAGATGATAGAATCGAAATTCTTGGGGGATGGGAAGCCTACGAGAGCTTTTAGCTCGAGTCCAATAGTCGCATGCTCGAGTCATTGGACTTAACCAATCTCTCTCTCTCTCTCTCTCACACATACACACACAAGCACTTGGAGATCGAAGGGGGAGGACCATGGCGGACTCCTATGTTTGACTGCTATTTCTATGATTGTTGTGAGCAACACCACAATAATGTTTTGCTGTTTGTGGCCAACATGACCACAACAAGCTTGAATTCTGAGGCCTTGCACATAGATAAGGCGATTGCTTCCAAGCTCATCATTTTTCATGCTCTCTTTTCCCTTCTGTATGGTTGAGTTTGAGAGAGAGAGAGAGAGAGAGAAAGAAAGAGAGAGAGGGAGAGCTATTTAGAGCTCTACTGATCGAGCTGCTCATCTCCACGAGGATGCTCGCAAAAACTTGGCATATTCTTTCCCCACTTTTTCCATCTAAGAAAGTCTCTTTGTTCAATGCTCATTGGCATCTGAACTCTTTCTAGAAGTCGGGATTGTGAGAGGCTATCAGAATTGAAGAGTTGCCCTGGCTGATCCCTTAATATCTATCTATGTATTTGTGTATCCTATTATATGGTAGGAGATTCAGTCTTCGAGGTGTCGGCAAGAGGCGAGAGTGAAAGAGTCAGCAAGAAGGAGCGGAAGCCTAAGAAGCTGAGTGGTGCTACTTAAACTGCCAGAAAACGTGCCAGCAAGAAGAGGAGAAAATTAAGTGTCGAAGTAGCCATGAAGGCGAGGGCTCGGTAGTTGGGAGTTGAAGGGACAATTTTTGAGTGTGTGTGTGTGTGTGTGTGTGAGAGAGAGAGAGAGAGAGAGAGAGTCCATTGATGTAGGCCTAGAGAGATAAGAGTCAATTAGTTGTGATCGATAGGTAAGAGGGAGAAAGAGAGACATTGCACTATTGCACTGGCAAAAAGGCTCCGGTTTAATATATTTCGAGCTTGAGGAAATTGGAAGTTTTAAGTGTGGTTTTCGTTGGGTGAAATGTTTTTAAAGTCAGAGAGAGAGAGAGAGAGAGAGAGAGAGAGAGAGAGAGAGAGAAAAGCACTTGAGTCTATGCTCGAAATAAATAAAGAGAAAGAGAGAGCACATCTACATCGATGCTAAAAAAACGAAAATCTACAAATAAAAAATTGTCAAGATTCGTTCTCTGCATTTTATGTGTATTAGAAAAAATTAAAATGAAAATGTTTAAAATTTGTAGGTTATCTTACCTTCAAATTTCAAACATATATACTAATTTACTGTGGAGAAAGGAATTTAAGGAAGCCATGTGGCTTGAAAAGTGGCTTGCACCATCCTGCACCGGTGTGCTAGTGGTCGATGGGAGCCCGACTTGGGGGAGTGAGGAAACTGAAGAGACTCCGCAAGCCCTGAACAGTTGAGATAAATTGAGCTTCACATGAGGGATACCTGAGCAAAGAGAGAGAGAGAGAGAGGCCCCTTCGTGACGTTTGGTTTTTTTGTTGTAGAGTGTGGCCTTGCCCCCAAAGAACTTTGCTCTACCCTGTGGTGAATGTCCTATTGTGCCATGTCTCCACTCTCCAAACCTCAGATGGGCCCCACAACTGCTACTGTCGCGATCTTTCTCTCGCTCAATTCTCGACGACAATCATTGTTTTTTTTTTGTCGCCCCACACCAATAGCGAGTTTCACCAATAGTTTGCATCACCCCATCCCAACCAACCACCTTGAGCAACCTCATATGCCTTTAGCCAATAGAGCTAGGCCGTTGGTAAGAGCAAACGAGATCCGCCGGAGGCAGATTGCGTGAGCTCGTGTGCAAGTAAAGGCATAGTGCAAGCTTCTCTCTCTCTCTCTCTCTCTCTCTCTCTCTCTTGAAGCTATAAACATGAAGCCATTTGTAGTTGATGGGGATAGTTGGGTGTCGTACTTGCACGAAGCATGGAAGAGCACGAAGGCCATCTTGGGCAGGTTGAAGAGGGTTGAACGGTTGGAAGAGCCAAGCTTGAGAAAAAACCAGTGCCTACACCAAGGTTAATATTGTGGTCAAAGCGATGAAGAGCCCATGCATGAATGGCAAGAGAGTTGCAAGAGGCGAAGAGTGCTGAGAAGAAGCTATCTACTCCATAGAATTCAAATCTGTTTTGTTGTATTGTACTTATTGTTAACCTTCTCAAAAGGAATATAATTTCATATTGCCCTAAAGGTCATATTAATGTCTTTGCCTGCTTCAGCGTGAACAATGTCTTTAAATTGCTTTCCTCATAGTAACATATAGATAGAAATGTAAAGTCTAGATTTTTCATTGTCAGATGATGGAAATGTAAAGTCTAGATTTTTTCATTGTCAGATGACGGGAACGTGCCTCAATATAGGCACCTTCACGCAATCATCTTTGTATGTGCACCTATGATACATAAAAGCCATATGTATGTCTCCATAGGTTTATACTTACATTGGAAGCTCCATCTCCTTTGAGAATTAATTATTTTGTGCATGTCTTTCACAGGTCTATACTTATATTTGGCAGCTCCATCCCCATTGCTTTTAGAATTAGTCATTTTGTATTTAGGTATGGCAACTATGTGTCTACCTCCGCGCTCACACCCTCCCACTCTGCGCGCGCTTGGCAATGATGGACAGCTTCAGCCTGCTGCACACGGGTTGGGGGCCCATAGGTGAGTGGTCTGGAGGTTTGTCAATGTGCATGCGTAGGGTTTCAAAAGGTCGGCAGTTTCGAAAACTACCAAGATGGGGATGGTGAGGCCTGGGAGCAGGGGAGTGCCGGGGATGGTGCTCTCTGTTGTTCCTGCATGTCTTGGTGGTGTGGGGAGAGTCAGTAGAAGGCTATCTTTGGTTGAAGGGTTGGGCGGCTGCCTGCCCCCTTGGTGGGGTGAAATCGCTCGGCTGGGCAGATCGAGGTTGGACTTGGAGGGGTGTGTGTTCTACTGATGGGGAAACGAGTGTTGTTCTATGGCGTGGACTATGCTGCAATGTTCTCTGGGTTGGCAATGGATCTTGCTGGAGCTTGGCCCTCCACAATGGCCTAAGGTTGCTTTGGCAATGGATCTCGCTGGAGCTTGGCCCTCCACAATGGCTTGATGATTATGTTGTGGATGCGGTGGTTCTTCCTGGTGGTTTGGGGCATTTCCTTGACTGTGGCAGGCTCTCGGAGATGGTGGCACCTTGAACGACCGGCTTCGGTGATGGGAACTGCTGGGCCCCGCCCTATCGGATATATTTTCTGGTATGCGGCTCTATGTTCTCTAGGTGCTTTCTTTTCTGGGGTTGGCCTCCCCTGTTCTAGCTAGGTTATCAGTTTTTGTTTATGGGATTTTGTGGATCTTGGTATTGGTTGTTGGTTAGTGGATGCCTTGGCTCGAGGTGGGGGAGGGCTTTTTCATGTACTTTTCTGGTTTTCATAATATATTTTCCCACTCGCATATTGTGAGTTTTGCCCCAAAAAAAAAAAGAATTAGTCATTTTGTGCATGTCTTTTAAAATCGCAAAAAAAAACTCCATTAGTTCTTGATGGTTCCTATTAAGTCATTTGGTTATGCCTCATGAGACTTTTTGTGTGGTATCCACAAGGCATTGCCATGTCTTTGTGTTTCTTGTTTGACACCTTCTGTCGTGCCACATCATGGCCAAGCAATGGACAACAACCGGCATTGCAAAGTCACAAGTATGTAGCAACGATTTTGAGGGTGGAAACCCAAGTATTAAACCGAGCTGAATAATTGGGAAGAACACAAGCTCAATCTCAAGGGAGACACTTCAATGCTTCTTCATTTCTCTCTCTCTCTCTCTCTCTCTCTCTCTCTCTCTCTCTCTCTCTCTTTGTGTGTGTGTGTGTGTGTGTGTGTGTGTGTGTGTGTGTGTGTGTGTGTGTGTGTCTCTCTCTCTCTCTCTCTCTCTCTCTCTCTCTCTCTCTCTCTCTCTCTCTCTCTCTCTCTCTCTCTCTCTCTCTCTCTCTCTCTCTCTCTCTCTCTATCTGTATCTGACGGAATTTCTGGGGATGGTGCACAAGCTTTTACCATGATGATGGTGACTTAAAGTCTCACCAAAGAAACCAATAGATAGCTGAATCTTAGACTGATCTAGATAGAAAATAAGTAGAATGGTACCCCGAACTTGAGGCTTTAAGTGGAATTGGGTATCCAGTTCTATAAGGCTTTTTTACTAGACTAGTATGTGACCCGTGCATTGCTGCGGCTAAAAAAACATGGCCTCTAGTCATAAAATGCCATCTTTCATGTGAAAAATATCAATGGTTTATTCCTACATATAAGGCACATATTGTTGATTGGTGTATTTTAGCACCATTGGCACACCTGCAATGAAAAAAACATAGATCATTGAGTTGCTTATCTTTGCAAGTGTTCCAGGTATCATGTTGAACTGAAGGATGTGTTGCAAAATTGAGGGTGTGACCCGTAAGCATGTTCTCTCTCTCTCTCTCTCTCTCTCTCTCTCTCTCTCTCTCTCTCTCTCTCTCTCCACCAAATCCAAATTGCTAAAGCATGTACCTCTTTTAGAGAGGACACTATATTCAAACCACTTGGCCTTGCAATGAACATTCTATTACTGCATTTCTGGTAGAAAAAGCTAGCACAACTTATTTACAATAGAGGATTGGATTAACCCTTCTAGTGACGTACACAAACACAGCTCAGGAACTTGACATAGATAAACAAATGTATGCTAGCTCTATAGCCCTTGGAATACAATTGACATGGATGTAGTGCACTCATGGACCGTTCGGCTTGCATCCAGTGACACCATGAACCATCTCACAGAAGCCAATTGGTGGGGAATGCCACGAGATGATGTTTTGATGACAACATTGGTGCAAGCTGTAGGAAGAAGCAGAATGCTCCACGTCAAGTGTTGGCACCCTAGACGGACTCGGAACCGTTCTCCTCTCCTCCTAACTACTAAATGCCATGGCATTCATGTGAACGTGATGAACAGGGACCAACCATCATCATAAGATTGTTAACTCATCTGATGCCATGTGTGTAGGGGCGAGGCGGATCCAGCTAGCCCAACACCTTGCTGAACAGTGCCATGTGTACAACATAGGAGCCTATAGCGAAGGAATTGCCGCCACCCAAAGAATTTGGTTTCTACATAGCTAGTGTTTTCTCCCTAGCCTATAACAAAGGAATTGCTGCCACCCAAAGAATTTGGTTTCTACATAGCTAGTGTTTTCACCCTCAAAAGTGCTTTTCATACAGCTTAGCTTTTTGGCTAGATTGGTATTCATAATATTCCACAATAGATGCTTCTGCCAAAGCTACCAAAGTATTCACTTGTGCATACACCCTCTCATGAAGTATAGTGGGTATAGGCTTCAACAATTCATAAGCCGAGGAAGCTAGCAATCCATATATCCAGATAATGCCAATGCACTTAGCCGATGCTCCTGAGGTACATTTCGCACAGAGTCTAGCAAGGTTTTCTTACGTCACTCTCCTTGTTGTGCAGTGGTGATGCTACGTTAGTTAGGCTAACCCTGCCAAAATTGGCAGAATTAGCTCTCAAAATATAGTGTTTTTGACGAAAGAGACGAAGTTGAGCTACCGTAGTAGCTTTTTAGTTCAAGAAAAATGAAATGGTCGAGTGTAGCTTAATTCGGCATCCCTTTGCATGAAAAAAATCTCTTAATCCACTTGAGGATGGAGGGGGCAATAGACGTGGTGTCCTTTGTGGGCCCGTCCTCTACCATGGCTAGCTTCATATGCAAATGGAAGAAAGGGGAAGAGTGTGAGGCGTGATGGTAGGTGAGCGAGGCCTAGAAGGCCTACGGTCTTTTCCTCCTCCTCCTCCTCCTCCTCCTCCTCTCTCTCTCTCTCTCTCTCTCTCTCTCTCTCTCTCTCTCTCTCTCTCTCTCTCTCTCTCTCTCTCTCTCTCTCTCTGGCTGGCTGGCACTCTCCATTGAATGAATAGGAAGACCACTTCTCCCCACACATAGATACACCCTAGGTAGAGCTCCCTCACTGCATCAAGCCACCGAAGTGAGCTCAAGTAGTGATGGGAAACATAGTTACGTGTATAGAGACCAACTTGAGCAGCTTTTCCATGCCGTGGCTAAACGTGCAAGGAGCTGCTTGAGCTTGATGCAAGTGCTTGATGCGTGGAATCCACTTCCCCAATGTGATCTTCTATTTTGAATCATCCGCTTTCCCAATGTGCTGCTCTGTTCGAAACCATCTGCTTCCTTGCAAGCCAATATGTTTGCTCCATTTCTATCAGTATTACCAAGGCATATGTCAAGAACAACAATCTTTTGCACTTCTTGTAAATAGGAGATTGATCCGTGCCCATGTACTCTCTCTCTCTCTCTCTCTCTCTCTCTCTCTCTCTCTCTCTCTCTCTCTCTCATCTGGATATTTGGAGTTGGTGGGTTCTCTCCACAAGCCTTACCATGGGGATACATGAAAGGGCTGAGCGTTCGAGGAATTCTCAAGCCGTTTAATAAAAAGTATAGATGTGGGTATTGGGAAACCATTGCACATGCCTCTATGTGTTCACCCATGTCAATTGCTTGCATGATTCTACATGAATCAACATGCAAGCATAAGTAATCGCATTCAACGAGAGGTCCTCACTTTTCCCTTGATAAAAACAGGGCCATATGCTATAACTTCTTTGCTCTTTCCATGTCAAGCAAATCTTGCAATCAGCACCACCTAAGAGACAACATTCCAGGTAGAAACTCATGACAACTTCTTGTACTTTAAAAAATTACACACCACTAGGTCTCCACGTTGACCAAAGCATTTCCAAGTAGGAATCAGATGTACACATTTCTAATCACATTTGGGGAAAGCCCTGACTCAACGTTTGTGGAAAACAACCCAGAGCTTCGTAAACCTGCCAACATCGGACAAACCTACAAAAAGTGCATTCCAAGTGTAGGAGGCTCTTGAGGCTATTATATGTGAACATCTTTTGTGTGCAACTTGCTTCACCAACGTTTGCTTGTTACACCAAAAAAATCTTTCAATGGGCTCACTTAAACTACTCTATCTTTGAGCTCCAAAGCCAAAACGTATGTAGGACGAGAGAGAGAGAGAGAGAGAGAGAGAGAGAGAGAGCACCAATAGCGAGTGCGAGAAGTGTACAGACGTTTTGTAAAGCACAAGTGTAGCCAAGTGAGGTGGGTCAATCTCTCGCACATGTGCTTTTGAGGATTTTGAGCAATGACACTCCAATCAGTAAAACGATGATAGCAGATCTCTACACTTCTTCAAGGTCGATTGGGGGCTCCAAATTCAAAGGGGTCCTCAAAGCCCTTGTTCTCTCTCCCTTTCTCTCACGAACGCAAACGTTGTGAGGTGCCCATACTCTCTTGGAATAAAGGGCCCATTTTGGAAGGCTTCGGTGCCCTTTGGAGGCTTTGTAACCCTTTAGAGAAGGTTTTTTTTGTAAAGTCCCTTTCAAGTGAAGGTCAATCTTGGGAATCTCCCTTCGTGAATGAAGGGTGCCTTTAAAAATTTCCTTCAAGTGAAGGGTAACACGGCAATTTTCCCTTCAAGGAGTAGTATTATACAAATATATATATATATATATATATATATATATATATATATATATATATATATATATATATATATATATATATATATAGAGAGAGAGAGAGAGAGAGAGAGAGAGCACCTCAAGGAGTCTCGACTCTGGAGAGAGAATTTGAGAAAGGCTTTAGAGATTAGCCTTGGGCCTGGAGGCTTGGCCCTTTAAGGATGGCCGGAAGTGGGTTTAAAATTAAAATTTGAGAAAATTACCAAGATACCCCTCTAATTTGTGGAAATTCCCAAAATGCCCCTCAAATTTTGAAAATTCCTAGAATTCCCTTGTATCTTTTTTGGTTGGATTGTTCAAGATTTTCTAATCTTTATACCTTTTTTGACAATTGAGATCCGTTTTTGAGTGCTTAGCATGTAATTTGTCGCAAATTACCTCTCAAAAAAAAGGCATATATGTCTAAAAATAATGAATCAATTCATCTCCAAAGCCTACATAACCAGCTCAAATTCTAGTTTTAGCATCTTGTATTGATAGACAATCAATCGAAAAGTGACAAATTTTTTAATCTTTGGAGGTATTTAATCTCACAACCAAGGGTATTTTGAGAATTTATGACAAAATAATGAGGATATTAAGGGAAATTTCAAAATTTGAGGGGTATTTTGGGAATTTCCGCAAATTAGTGGGGTAATTTTTGTAATTCCCACAAATTAGAGGGGTATTTTAATTTTCCTAGCATACATGGTTTCAAAACGGTGAAGGCCAAAACTGAGCCGGTGAGCACTAAGCAGTGGAGCAGTGAGGCAGCAAGGCAGCAGGGGCATTGGAGCCTGCAAGATGCGGCATTGCTGGCAACCTGACAGCCCCTCTCATGTGCGCTCATGACCCCTTTCAAGCTCCCAAATCGCGCTACCCACTGCGTCCTAACTTTTGAACTCATTGCCCCCCGGCCCCTCTCTATCGCTAGAGTCGTCAAATCAGCATTACGATAACGTTCTCTCTCTCACTGTGGCCCCTGACATGCAACATGTGGATATGCTGATAGTCTAGGAAAACTCGTTCATCTCT